>NW_012267221.1:33514372-33554437 GCF_000151885.1 Dipodomys ordii | reverse complement strand
TTTTAGCTCCCTTATGGAAGATTAGTTGGCTATAGGTCTGTAGGTTCATTTCTGGGTTTTCAATTCTATTCCATTGGTCCTGAGGTCTGTTCTTATACCAATACCAAGTAGAGTTTGAAATTTGATATCGATATTCCACTGGAGTAAATTCTAAGTTAGGAGGAAATTTTGTTGTCATATGCTAACACATTCCATGTGCCCAATACTGAGTTAAATGATATATTTGTCTTTAATGGTCTTATAAAACCTGGTATATTTGTAACTACATTTCTTTTCTTTTTGTGATGTGGCACTGAAGCTTGAAAGAGCTGACAAACTTGTGCCCAAGATTATAATACATAAGTGGCTTAATATGAATTTGAAGCCAGATCAACCTGGCTTTAAACGGTATGTTGAACTGAAGTTGAGTCTGAGCCTGAAGACAAGGTAGGCTTAATCATAACATTTGGGATGACTTTTAAGCAGAAAATACTGGCCAGAAAATACAGCTAGTAGAGGCATAGAAAAACGAAATAAAGGGAAGTGTTATCAGCATTATTACATGAGTGACTGTGTTTCTTTTTTTTAGTATATATTTTTTATTGTAAAGATACTGTACTGAGGGGTTATAGTTACATGAGTAAGGTAATAAATACATTTCCTATAGAGCATTGTTACCTTCTCCTTTGTTTTCCCCCTACCATCCCCTCCCTCCCTACCTTCCCAACACCTCCTCCTGCCTCAAAGTTACAAAGTTCATTTTCAACGTAGTGTGTTGTACATCTCATTGTTACAATGGGTCATCCTGTATCCTTATTTTAGCCTTTAGTTATTTCCCTCCTCCCCCCACCCAAGTAGAAAAATGTTTAAGCAAGATGCAGGGCACCAGAATCAAATACAGTGAAAACAGGTTACACCATGGGGGAAGAACATACAAAAGAATCCAAAAAAAAATCACATAGTATATTATAAATGCATTTGAAACAACAGCAAGAAAGATAAAACCTCTTTGTCCCTGTCTTCGGTTTCATTTTGCTTAACATCATCTTATATGGTCATGCGTACATAGCTTTTGACCTCTTCTACTTGTCCTAGACATATAATAGTTATTGAAAATAAAGGAAACCATGGACCTATGTTTCTTTGGGCTTAGCTTACTTCACTTAATATGATTTTTTTCCCAAGTCTTTCCATTTCCTAACAAATGCGGAAGTGGCATTCTTTCTGGTGGAGGCATACAATTCCACTACACACACACACACACACACACACACACACACACACACACACACACACACACACATCATATTTCCTTGAGCCATTCATCTTCTGAGGGGCATCTGGTTTGGTTCCATATCTTAGCTCTGGTGAATAATGCTGCGATAAACATAGTTGTGCTGGTAGCTTTACTATGGCCTTCTTTGTGATTGTTTGGGTAAATGCCCAAAAGTGGGATTGCTGCGTCACAGAGCAGCTCTATGTGTAGTCTTTTGAGGAACCTCCGTACTGCTTTCCAGAGTGGTTAAAAAAGTATACACTCCCACCAACAATGCAATACGGTTCCCTTTTGGCCACATCCCCTCAAGCATATGTTGTTATTAGATTTCTTGATTGTAGCCATTCTAACTGGGATGAGGTGGAATCTCAATGTGGTTTTGATTTACATTTCTTTCATAACTAGAGAAGTTGAGCATTTCTTCATGTGTCTATTTGGCCATTGTTTCCTCTTCAGAGAAGTCTCTCTTTAACTCTTTAGCCTACTTGTTAATAGGGCAGTTGTTTCCATGAGGATTTGTTGTTGGGGGATTTAAATTTTTGACTTCTAAGTATATTTTAGATATAAGAACTTTGTCCGTTGTATGGCTAGTGAAGTTCTTCTCCCAATCTGTGGGCTTTCTATTGATCTTGCTAGCTATATCTTTTGCCATGCAGAAGCTCTGCAGTTTTATGAAGTCCCATTTGTCCAACCTTTCTTTGATTTGTTGTGTTTCCGGGTCTTTATTAAGAAAATCTGGCCTGTTCCAAGGAGCTCTAGAGTTTTTCCTATTCCTTCCTGTAATGTTTTCAGGGTTTCTGCTTGGACTTCACGGTCTTTGATCCTTTTGGTGCAGGGTGATATATAAAGATCTAGCTTTAGTTTTCTCCAGGTGTTTTACCAATTTTGCTAGCACCATTTACTGAACAGGCTGTCATTCTTACATTCTATTTTTTTAGGTGGCCATAAGTCTGTGGGTTCATTTCTAGGTCTTCAGTTCTACATTCCTCAATATAATAAACACAGTGTATGACAAACCTCTAGCCAGCATTATACTTAATGGTGAAAAGCTAAAGCCAATTTCTCTAAATTCAGGAATGAAACAAGGATGACCACTCTCTCTGCTTTTCTTCAATTTAGTATTAGAATTCTTATAGCAATAAACAAGATGGAAACATAAATGGAATCCAAATAGGGAAAGGTGAAGTAAACTCTCCCTCTTCGCAGATAACATGATCTTGTATTTAAAGAACTCCATGGATTCCACTCCCAAGTTACTCAAGCTGATTGGAAACTTTGGCAAAGTAGCAAGGTATAAAATTAACCTTCAATAATCAATGGCTTTTCTGTATGCCAACAAAGAAAAGAGCATGGCTGAAATCAGGAAAGCAAATTCTTTTGTAATAGACCCACAAAAATTAAAATACCTATGTGTTAATTTAACTAAAGAAGTGAAGGACCTCTATGATGAAAACTTTAAAAACCTGCAAAAGGAAATTAAAGAAGAACCAAGGAACTAGAAAATCCTCCCATGCTCCTGGATTGGGAGGATTAACATTGTGAAATTGGAAGTAGTGCCAAAGGCTAGCTACAAATTCAATGAGATACCTATCACTCTCCCAACCTCATTCTTTAATGAAATAGAAGAAGCAACTCAAAATTCATATGGGACAATAAAAGACCCGGAATTGCTGGAGGAATATCAATACCAAATTTCAAACTCTACTACAATCCATAGTAATCAAAACAGCTTGGTACTGGCATAGAACAAGAACAGAGCCGTTTTTTTTTTTATACTACATGATAGATAACTTGCAAGTGGGACTAAAGGACGCTGTGATGAACAGAGGCTATTGTTTTGACTTTGAGAATACTTGGTAACAGCTGGTCACCCTTGCACAGAGGATTAAGTGATATGAGGAGCAAAACAGCCTTTGTCAAGTGATTTTTCAAAAAATAGATATGTAGGATTGAGACTGAATAGATGTGCTTTTTGGATTAGAAATTCATATTCCAAATCTTCCATTAATTAAAAGTTTGGTTTTGTTTCCTGGGAGATGGAATTTTACCATTGTAGATCATTTTCATTTCTTCAGTATCAGTTTTTTAGATTTCTTAAAACAGATTCAGAGTAGACTCACTATATAGTCGATTTTAAGTAACTTTAATTAATATCTGGACCTCTGTTTAGTCTTTATTGAATGTCTTGTACTGAAAGCACTGGCAATTTTTGTAAACTAGAAATTGCCTCCAGGTAAAAGTCATGGGACCTTCATGATACACATCATCCCTACCCTCCCCCCCCCTCTTGCTTCGAGGGTAATGTTTGAAATTAGACTTTTCCAGGGCCCCTTACATACTAAATGGAAGCTCTATAATGAGTCTTGTATGTATATTTAAAGCAGTGTATATATTGGTCTTCTCAAAAATTAAATATATTCTTATTCTAAGGCTATATAGTACTAAATAATATAATTACAGTTAAATCATTATAAGTAAATTCTTTTAAGCTATTCTATCTAAAACTATACTAGCTCTATTTTGTTGTTGTTATTGTTTTGTCATGGGGCTGGAACTCCGGGCTTGGGAGTTGTCCCTGTGCTCTTCAGCTCAAGGCGACCTAGACCCTTGAGCCACAGCATCACTTCCGGTTTTCTAGTGGTTAATTGGAGATAAGAGTCTCACGGTGATCCTCAGATCTCAGCCTCTTCAGTAGCTAGGATTAGAGGCTTGAGCCACTGGCACCCAGCTTATACTAGCTCTATTTTATATTGTAGTAAAATTATATTTCAACAGAATTATGTCATTAATTCATGAAACTTGATTTGTTATTTTTTTATTTCATAGAAATAATTTTATTTAAAATTAATTAAATATTTATAATTCCATGATAAAATTTTCCATTAAATTGAGTGGCTGTATTGAATATCATATTTTTAAAAAGGTTATATAAGATTAATTAAATGTGCAACCATTTATTCTATAAATATGAGCCATTATCTTTGTAAATACTTCAAAGGTAGTTAGATATATTAGAACAAGTAAGGGGAAATAAACTTTTAATCTGTTGAGCTCTTGAGAAAAACCAAATTCAGTTATGGAGGATGCTGGGAAAGAATATCTCAAAAGCAAACAACATTATATCTAAAAATAATTTGACTAGAGTCTGGGAAGGTGGCTAAGTGATAGAGTGTTTGCCCCTTATGCATGAGGCCCTGGGTTGGATTCCTCAGCACCACATAAACAGAAAAGGCCAGAAGTGGCACTGTGGCTAAAGTGGAAGAGCACTAGTCTTGAGCTGAAGAGCTGAGGGACAGTGCCCAGGCCTAGAGTTTAAGTCTTATGACTGACAAAATAAAATTTAAAAAGTAAAAAAAAATTGACTAACCAGGATGGAAAATATGTAAAGAAACATATCTCACAAATAGATGCAAGGTTTCTGAAACTATATATATATATATTCATATATATGTGATTCATATATATATATATATATATATATATATATATCCAGTAAATTCCAGTCTTGATTTAAAATGCCAGCTTGGGATATTGTTGCATAGTATAAAATATTCATTAGTAAAGATCACAGAGGGGAAAAATCAGCTCTACACATTGATTTTGAATATGATTTGTTTTGCTAATTTCTGTCACTGAAAAAATGCAACCAATGCTAAGGATTTGTTAGGAATTTAATAACTAACTTTGGGAAATATATCTATATCCTACTAACTTTTACTAGGAAGTTATAGTCAATGAAATAGATAACTAATGTCTATCAAAATTGTATAAAAATTACTAATTACTCTTTTTGAAATTGATCCCTTTTCCTCTTTTGTTATAAATCAGTAGATAACAATTGACTCTTATCATATAGTTCAAAATTGAGTTAGTAAAATATAAGACCTTCTTGACTTTCTTTTCTAAATCTTTACTGACCAAAGAATAGGTACAGCATTGTTTTTGTGTGCCGACACTGGAGCTTGAATTTAAGGCCCTGTATTCTCTCTTTGCTTTTTCACACAAGGCTGGTACTTTTTCTGGAGCCACAACTCTATTTCCTGCTTTTAACTGAATTTAATTCAATTAGTTGGAGACAAGATTCTCACAGACTTTTGTGCCTGTAATGGCTTCAAACTGCACTTCTCAGATCTCACCCTCCTCAGTAGCATTGCAAACATGAACCATGGGCACCACCTGGCATGTATAATGTTTTAATGCACATTCTGAATGTTCTTTCTTCTTTATATTTATGCTGATTCAATATCTTATATTTTCAAGTATGGTACCCTGCTCATCAAAATATCAGATAGACATTGAGCAGACTATATCATTTTTATTCAGTTTCCTAAAAGTAAAATTTTTATCTAAGCTTGAAATCTAAGTTATTTAGTACACTCATGTAAATTGTCTATGTTCTGAGGAAAAATTGATATAGTAAAATAATTAACATGGATTGTTACACATTGTAAGGAAAGGACACCTTCTTCAAGATCCGTAAAAGTTTCAATAATAGGTTCATTGAGTCATTAAAAAATGAATTAGCTTTCTAAATTTTGTGAAAGTAATTAATATGAAGTCTCTAAGATTATTAAGAACAAGAGGAAAAGTTAGAACAAATCTTTTGAAAGAACCAGAGTTGATGGACCAATCATGACACTGGTATTTTATTTATAAGAAAGGATACTTCTACTGATAAAACTGAGAAATTTTTAAATAATATTTTGTATTTTTACTTTCTGTATTGATTTAAATGAGTTCCTTTAATTTAGTGAAATATTACTTGATAGTAGTTCTTTATGATTTTTAGAATTTAGTTTTAATCTAGAAATATCAATCTTTTAAAAATATCTGTGAGACTTAAAAACATACTTTATTTTTTTGGATTAGTTTTAGGTTCAGCAAAATTGAGGTGAAAGTACAAAGAATTCCTATATATATCATAAGCCCCCACATATACACAACCTCTCAGGTCTATCCACAATCTACATCCCGCATCAGTGTCTGACTTGCCTTATAATCAATCAATCTACATTGATACATTGCTGACATGCAAAGCCTACAGTTCACATTCAGGTTCATTATTAGTATTGTCATTTCTGTGAGCCTTGGTAAATGTGTATGACAGGTACTCATCTTTATAGATCCATACAGATTTTTTTTTGTCTTAAAAGTATTCCATGCTGCACCTATTCATTCCTCCTTCCTCTTCCACAAATGTGTGTGTGTGTGTGTGTGTGTGGTGTACTAGTTGTGGGGCTTGAACTCAGGACCTGAGTATTGTCCTTGAGCTTTTTGTTCAAGACTAGCATTCTAACACTTGAGCCACATCTCTACTTGTTGCTTTTTGGTGGTTAACTGGAGATAGCAGTCCCAAGGACTTTCCTGACCAGACTGGATTTGAACTATGATCTTCAGATATCAGCTTCCTGAGTAGCTAGGATTACAGACATGTGCCACCACTGCTAGTGAACAGATCTTTTCACTGTATCCATTGTTCCATCTTTTCTAAAACTTCATGTCATTCAATTGTTGTCTACTTAGTTTTCAATTATACGTACTCTTTCCAAATGTATCTTTTACTTAGCTCCAGGAATAGGAAATTTCCTTAGAGTTTTTTTTTTTAATTGTGAAAATACCATACAGAGAGGTTACAGATTTTTTTGAACTCTGGGCCTGGATGCTGTCCCTCAGCTCTTCAGCTCAAGGCTAGTGCTCTATCACTTGAGCCACAACACCACTTCCAGTGTTCTGGTGCTTAATCAGAGATAAGAGTCCCATGGACTTTCTTGTCCAGGCTGACTTTGAACTGTGATTCTCAGATCTCAGCTTCCTGAGTAGCTAGGATTACAGGCATGAGCCACCAGTGCCCGGCTAGCTCTTTTCTTTATACTTGTATATAATATTCCATTGCTTAGTGTATCTGTTTGTCCATTAACATATTGAAAGACATTTTCTTTTGCTTCCTAGTTTTGGCAAGCACAAGTAAAGGTCTTATAAACATTCATGTGCAGGTATGTTTGTGAGTTTTAATTTTCAACTCTGATAAATCCAAGGAATAAGATTGTTGGGTTTTATGTGAAGATACAGCATACTGTTTGACTTTGTAATCAATTGTGAAATAATCCTTTAAAGTGGTTGTTCAATAACATTTCCTCCATATGATTTATTTATTTTTGATATAAAATTAGGAAAGAAAAAGCCTCTAGAGAATGAGAGGTAAATCTATGGAATTTTAAATTTTCTAGTAGATATTATTTTTAGTGTCCAAGTTCATATTTACATTACATAGTTGTCTCATATTTTGAGCAACATGGACAATGTAAAACTGTTGGTATCACATCATTCTTCCATATATCTGCTTATTATCATTTTCACTGCATCAGAAAGTTCATTATCCATCCAGCTTTCTACATTTTTCTTGCCATTCATATCATGATCATTACTAAATAGAGTTGTCCCATCAATACACTTTTCAGCTATATTTAGCCTATTTGATTCTAATATTCTTCATACTGGTATTTTCTTTCATTGGTATGCAGATAACATCATGTCAAAGAGCATTTTTGGTACACTCATGTCTAATGATCACTGTACAGTGATTGCAAGGTAATATGTATTTAATAATTATTTATTTATAAAACAAAGCAATATTTGATATAGTGGATACTATTGAATGCTCACATAGCATCCAGTGGAACCTTCTCATAATCCTTCTCCTTTCATATTGAACCCTATTTTGTTCAGGTTATCCACTACTTTCCAAAGCCTTCTGACTCACAAAACCATCAAGCCACCTTCCATCTGTCAATAATCCTTATATAAATAAATACATGTAGGAAATTTTTCTGGACAACAAGATGTGAGGTGAAATGAATCATTTCCTTCCTTCAGATCGCGTAATAGTTATGTATAAAATAATACTTATGTAATACTTAGTTCTCTAAAAGCTCTTCTTTAGTTAAGGAGTAAACTAATACAAAAACACTAGGTATGGTTGACGAATACAATAGAAAAAATAGGTCCTTGAAATGCTTAATTAAGGGAACTTAGGCTGCTGCTATTGATATATTGTTATGTAGATTATTATATCTTTCTCATTATTAACCAGTCTAACTAGAGTTCTGCCTACTAATGCTCAAAACATCACCATAGATATATTTATATTAAGATATTTGGAGGAGATAGAAGAAAATAAAATCTAAAATATATTTAAATTAAATTAGCATAGTAAATTAGTATAGTATAGTAAAATTAGTATAGTAAAATAGCATAGTAAAATTAACTTATTAATCCAGTAAACTTAAATAAACAGTGCTGACACTGATTAAGAGATAGTGATTTAAAGTTTTCTTTTGGTTTTATACCTGAGTAAATTTATAAAAATTGACAAAACACCCAAATTATTCATTTCTTTTGTGATTTTTCAAGTTAAAAAACTGTTCTTCTCCTTCAGTTTAGATTCTTGGTATGTATACATTTCCTGTTTTTATGATATCTTTGAGTCTATTTTCAAGGACAACTAAAACCTTTAGTTTTGGAAGATTGTCTTGTAAGTTATTTTGAAGTCTTGGCATTGACTGGTGTTTATCTTCTGAACTTTGAATTAAAGCCACTGCATTTATTGCCATTCCAAAACTATCATCGCCTATGTTCAACCTGTCATATACGTGGAGACTTTGACATCACCAGAAGATATTTACTTTTCATGATACCATTATCATTCAGTTGCTCTTACAAGAATGTGACTTACGACCTAAAATGTTTACTTCAAGGACTTTTCCTTGCAATTTATTATAAAGAGACATCTTTTAATAGTAATTTTAAGCAATCACTGGAATCAACATACATGTGTTTCAAAGAATGAGAGAAGAAAAATATTTCAATAAAATTACTATAAAGTTTAAAATAAGGTTTTTCATGACTAACTCACATACTATTTTTTATATTGTAACTTAGAGCACTCAACTGATTTTTATTGGATGATCTATACTTACTAGATTTGAAGGCATAATGACAATTGATTCCCAGGACATAATAAAGAAATTGAAGAAAAAAATCTGACATTAATTCACATAGATGTTTCTACAGGGCTAAATGGGATTATCTTTACTTTCATGGAGGTGGAATGGAATGACTTACAGAGTCATTAATACTACTAAAGTTAGGTTAAGAATAGATGGATAGGGTAGGTTCCAGTGGCTCATGCTTGTAATCCTAGCTACTCAGGAAGCTGAGATATGAGGATTGTGGTTCAAAGACTACCCAAGCAGGAAACTTGATAAGATTCTTATCTCCAACAAACTACCCAACAGCCAGAAGTGAAACCCTGGCTGAAGTGGTAGAGCACTATTCTTGAGCAAAAGAAACTCAGGACAGTGCCCAAGCCCTAAATTCAAACCTCAGGACCAGCACAAAAGAAAAAAAAGAATAGATATGCTGATCAACATGCACTGTACTTATAAACGTCTTTGAAGATAATTTGTACAGATTACAGATTAAAAAAAGAAACCTGCATTGCAGAAAAAAAGAAAATGGCCTGAGAGAAATGAACTTGGTCAATTGGGCTATGGACAACTGGAAGAAGAGCTTACTGGGGAGGCTTGAAAGTCATCTATTGGGGAGAAACTTTGACAATAAAAATATCAAAAGGCCTAAGTAAATTGTTTAATTATGAATTTATTTTACTTGTCAGATGCTTTCTAAATTTCTCCCCTATGGGAAATTGTTTGCAACTCTGTACAATATAGTAAAATGTTTTGTTCACACATCACTCAAAACTTAACAATGTAGAAGAATAAGAACAAAGAGAAATCTGACACATAAAAATATACATTGTGTAATAGCAACTGTCATGGATTATGGAACGTGTGAAGTAGGTAATAAGTAAGAGATGTAGGCTATTGTTAAAGAGTTGAAGTTTAAATTAAATTAAGATGATAATAATAGACCTACCTTATCGGTAATATTTTTCAACATGTAATTAATCTTTACTATATTTAGATATTCTAGTACTAAAGCTTAACAATGCATGAACTATCATTTACTTACACAAGATCACATACACAAATGCATAATTATCTTTTCTATATTATTTTGTGATATTGCTATTCTGAGCCCATTTTACAAACAGTACATAAGACTCAGAGTTGTTAAGTAACTTGTCTGAAGTCAATTAACCATTTCTTTTAGCCTAAGTTCTTTCTTTGAGTTGAGCTTTTTAACTCACCCTTAAATTTCTATTTTTCTTACCCAGTTGGATAGCCATTATGAAAAATCATATTTGATTACTATTTGACTAAATAAAATTCTCTGCAATTAATGTGATCAATGACTGATATTCTTAATGGAAAGAGGCAAGATGTTATGAATACTGTTAGTATATCTAGATATTTATGTTTACATAGTTGCTAATAGCTTTTCTAATGAATATGCAACCTATATTTATAATCCTTAGTGTCGATAACCCACTGTATTTATATCATGCAATGTCAGCACAGGTATAGAAACAGGCAAGATTTTTTGATTAGAAAGAAAGTACCTCTAATAAAAGCAAATGTCAGATGCAATAGCAATCTCATCTTCCTGAATTATTAGCTTATGTTCATCATTTTAAAAGTTGCCAAAAGTTATTAAAAATAATTGATTTGAAAATGGTACTTAGTACAGATTATTCATATAGAAGCAAACATTTAATTCAGAGTAATAATCACTTTTGTTTTGTTACACATAATGCAGCAGAATCCATGATTTGCTTTTATTAGCAGTACTTGGTAATGATTGCTAGGTATTTCACAAGGGTTTCTGGAGGATTTGAAATAGAATTATAAACTTTCTTGAAGATTATAATTACATGGCACCACAATTACAGCACAGGCGCTGACAACCAGAAAATAAATGTTCTATTTATACGTTGTCAGACAAGAAAGATGTAAAATTAATTTTTATTTAGGGTCTGATTTCAAGCCCTAGAATTGGAAAATACACACTCACTCAGGCACACTCAGGCACACTCAGGCACGTGATCAGTAAACTAGAAAAAAAAGAAAAAGGAAAATGCAGTAAATAGACATCTCATGAATTAGTGGAAGATTGTACCCCAAATAGCTAGCTAACTCTTTTTCATTTAGAGAACTCATCAACCTTTTGGATCCCAGACCAATTCTAGCTAATGAGATTTTTTTATCGCCTTTATGACAAACTAAAGTTAAATTAAAATAAAACAAAACAAAAATGAAAACAGTGATAACCTCTTTCTGAGTTGTAAATGTTTAGTATGTATAGCTTATTTCCAAAAAACAAAATATATCCATAAAAGTATGATAAATGTATACAAATGTATTAACTGAAATATAGCAGATTTAGGGGAGATCTCAAAATAAATACCAGGAAGTGGGTATTTGAAAGGAATTGGTGGGGCCAGGGGAAGGGGTAGATAAATAAAGAAGAGAAGATTGGGGAGAATGTAGTCAAGAATTCAATGTAAATCCTACAAACTTTATGTATTCACAAACTACTTCATTAAGTGGCAACTTCTGTACAAATACTTAAAGATAATAAAAAATAAAAAAGTAAAAGTGTTATTTGAATTCAAGGATAAAGCAAGGCTATCACTTTCCCTTATGAACTAGGAAAAATGTGTAAGTTTCACCCATACAAAATAAAGGGGAATGCTTGAGTAGAAATCTAAGTGGAAATGAAGGGCTCCAGTCAGTTCTACACTGGTGAAGACCATTTTGTGCATATTTGCTCATTTACATGGAGCTTTTATGAGAAATACATATTTCTTTAATGGAAAAATATTATACATTTATGTCTCTGAGGTCTAATGTATGTTGGCTAACATGCTATTTATGTATTTAGGATACTTAGGATTCTGTTCTAATAGAAATAGAAATAGAAATTGAATTATCATTGATGATATTTAAAATGTTTTATCCTTCTTGATAGAAGGTGACATTATTTAATATCAGAATGATGAATAGCAGATAATTCAGAGAAGAATGGCCCAGAACAAATACAGAATTACCATAGGATTGTTACTGTGGCTATAAATCCAAAAATATATTCACTTTTATAATCTTAACAATTCAAGAAGCAAGTGTTAACATAATTTATTAGCCTACTTTGAATTTATGAACCTTTGTACTACCTCAAATTATGCCATCTTGCTTAAGTGGTTATCATTTTGCATTAAGTAGTGTTTTCTACCATACAACATTGATAGATTCTTTTGGGAGTGAAATAAAGAGGTTGCTAACACTCTGGCTTCCTAATTCTTTCACTATCAATATTTCTAAACATAGTTTGTTCAACTATGTGATATCTTCCCTTGGAATCATGCTTCAGTTTTATTATACATGTATGTTCCACATAATAAGATTCTTGGGAGTCCTAGGTTACTGTCATTTTCATTTTCATTTTTCTATGTGTATGATTGCTTTCAACCCTGAGTGAGCAACAACTCAATCTGTGAGGGTTAGGGAAGCAAAAACATGCTGAGAGAAACCAGCCTCCTTCTCCTGTCCCACTGAGTCTCAAGCTAAATACGAGTTCTAAGATTGGGCCCTGCCATTTTGCTTGTGAAAACTGTTCACAGATGAGCATAGAACTGAATTAATTCAGATTGCTTTTTTAGGTTATGATCTAAAGGGGAAAAAACAGCTTTTTCATCATTTATAAAAGGAGCTTTTTTAAGGGATGCAGAGATCAGCAGAGATGTCTAACATCTTTAGATCCATGGCCTGGATACATGGTAGCTGCCTCAAAAAGGACTTTTCTTATACTCTGCTTTCTGATGTCTTTTTATCTTTTCAAATCAGCTTCATTTTTTCTCAGCCTTTCATAGACAGCCATGCTGTTTTCCACCTTCTGAGTTTATATTTGCGTATTTCAAGAAACTTCTTAGACGAATTCTTGATTTTTGTTTTTGTTTTTTTTTCAGTTCTAAGATAGGGGAAGGGCTCCTGTGCTTTCAGTCAGAGTCCCAAACATAGTTCAGGGCCCTGCTGCGCAATGATGACTGCTTGGTGAATGGATGGAATGCGTGGTGTGAAGATGAGGGTGTAGAGAGAGATAAGGCTGCTGTGCACACAAACCTACAAGGTTTACTCTATACATAAGGAAAGTTAGGGATCATTCAATAAATTCCATTAAAATAATTGAGTCCATTGATTACACAGTCCTCTTGATGAGTTCTTGCAGGAACTCTTCTTGAGTACATGATGAAAAGACAGCTAATGATCTATCTGCTGTTTGTTATAACCAGAACACTGTTTCTGATTGCATTCTACCTTATGTCCCAATTTAAACTTAATTACTTTCATGGAAGCTCATTTTCAAACAAAGTCACATAGGGCTATAATCATAAATTAATGAATGGCTTTAGAGGAATACAACATTAACTCCACAAAAAGGACTAAATTCAGGAAAATTGGTAAAGACAACATTTTCATTGCTCTTGTTTTTCTTTGTTTTTTATTTTATTATTTTATATGTTTTTTATTGTAGAAATACTGAACACAGGGTTTACAGATATATGAGTAAGGTAACGAGTACATTTCCTATTGAGCATTATTACTTCCTCCTTTGTTTTTCCCCTACCACTCCTTCTCTCCCCATCTCCCCAACTCCTCCCCTGCCTCCCTCCCCCAAGTTGTAAAAGTTCGTTTTCAACATAGTGTCTTGTACATCTCATTGTTACAATGGGTCAACCTGTATATCCTTATTTAAGCATTTTGTTATTTCCCTTCCCCTATCCAAATTAGAAAAATGTATGTACAAGATGCAGGGCACTGGAATCAAATACAGTGAAAACAGAGGTTATACCATGGGGGAAGAACATACAAAAGAAACAAAAAAAATCACATAGCACATTTTAAATATGTTAAAAACAATAGCAAGGAAGAAAAAACCAGTTGTATCCTTATCTTGGGGTTCATTTCATTTAACATCATTGCACATAGTCATATGTACATAGCTTTTGACCTTTTCTGCTTGTCCTAAACTTATACTAGTTATTAAAGATAAGGGAAAACATGGGACCTATGTTTCTTTGGGCCTGGCTTACTTAATACGATTTTTTTCCAGGTCTTTCAATTTCCTAACAAATGGGGTGATGTCATTCTTTCTGATGGAGACATAGAATTCCATTTTGTGTGTGTATGTGTATATATATGTAAAACACATTTTCTTGATCTATTCATTTACTGAGGGGCATATGGACTGGTTCCATACCTTAGTTATGGTAAATAATTTTGCAATAAATATAGTTGTGCTGGTAGCTTTAATATGTCCTTGTTTGTGATCGTTTGGGTAAATGCCCAAAAGTGAGATTGCTGGGTCATAGAACTCTATGTGGAGTCTTCTGACGAACCTCCATACTATTTTCCAAAGTGGTTGAACAAGTTTACACTCCCATCAACAATGTAATAGGGTCTCCCTTTGGCCATATCCCCTCCTGCATCCGTTGTTATTAGATTTTTTGATTATAGCCATTCTAACTGGGGTGAGGTGGAATCTCAATGTTGTTTTGATTTGCATTTCTTTTATGGCTAGAGAAATGGAGCATTTCTTCATTTGTTTATTGGCCATTCTTATTTCCTCTTCAGAGAAGTTTCTCTTTAAGACATTAGCCCACTTATTTATCAGGAAGTTGTTTCTTTGAGGATGTGTTGTAGGGGCATTTAGCTTTTTGAGTTCTAAGTATATTTTAGATATGAAACCCTTTTCCATTGTATACCTAGTGAAGATCTTCTGTCTTACCTGGAACTTTATGACCCTCGTCCTAGGTTCGTTCAGTGGGAGGGAGATCTGCTTTGAGTATTACAAAAGATGGCTGTTTCCTCTAGTTTGAACTTTCTGTGATGAGGCTAGGTTGTGGGTAGGGTTGAGGCCTGTCACCAATCAGTAGCTTTTCCTGAGGTGCTAGCTCCTGAGACACTCAGAGCCCAGCCTGGAGCTGTTCTCAGGATTTATATTTACTGAGTTTCAATTGTTTTAATTTTACCCCTCCTGCTCCTGGGCCTGCTGCCTAAGCTGCAATGGGGAGTTAGCCAATGAAGAAAGTTACTCCTCCATGGGTGGAGCTTCCTCAGCCAGGGAAGGGCAACTTTCCCCAGGATGGAGCTAAGCCAG
Source organism: Dipodomys ordii (assembly GCF_000151885.1). Lineage (NCBI taxonomy): Eukaryota > Metazoa > Chordata > Mammalia > Rodentia > Heteromyidae > Dipodomys > Dipodomys ordii. The sequence goes on along the minus strand of NW_012267221.1, from coordinate 33,539,067 downwards.
GCAAGTCAGGTTCCTGTGACCTGTTGAATGGCTTCTATTGTATTCTTTCAATGCCTGAGTTGGAGCTAGCTGCTCTGGCAGGGTCTTTGTCAGTATCAAAGATGGAGTTTTTCTCTGGTGATGGAGGAGGGGCTACCTTCCCACGGCTGTTCCATGAGGAGGACGGAGTATGTCTTGGTGTACTCATGCCTACCCCTTGATTTCCTGGCCATCTACAGTCTGTGACTGTCTGTGGTCTGCAGGATGAGGAATCTGCTTCTTGTCAGTTCTTGCTGGTAGTGAGTAGAATGCGCTGGTGCACTGCCTCTGATGCCTTTGTCCTGGGCTCTTCTCTGTTGATATGGATGCAGAGGCAACAGCAGCTGCTGCTGCCATCACTACTGCTGCCATGGACACCAGTAAGTACTCACGTCTGTCTCCTTAATCAAGCTGCCTGGATTTTTCCTCCTTGGCCAACCTTTTTGTATTAGGATGGCACACTTGGTGTGACTATCTAGCCTAGGACTTTTCATTGGAACACTAAAGCTGCTTTCTATGTGAGAGCATGTTTAGCCCCAGCTTCTACTCTGCCATCTTTCTCCCCTGTTCCCTTTGTTTTGTTTTGTTTTGTTTGTAGGTACAAGAACGCTAATTCAGGGCCTTGTATTTGCTTGCCTTGTTTACTCAACTGGTACTCTACTACTTGAGCCGCACCTCTAGTCCTGAATAAGTTTTTTTTCTGATGATATTTGGAGATGATACCTCATGGACTTTTCTACCTGGTTTGACCTAGAATTATGATCCTCTTGATCTCAGTCTCCTAAGTCGTTAGGATTAGAAGTGTGAACCACTAGGGCTTGGCCATTGTTATTATCTTATTTCAGATTTTTAAAATCTCTTGCTTCAACAAGAGATTTAACTTTCTAAAGTGTCCCATAATCTTTATTTCTTTATTGTATATTTATCAGTGCTATTGTTTGATCATCATCATTAAACTTGAGATTTGTAGCATGTCTAAAAATGATTCTATAGAATAAAATACAAATTGCATATTATGATATAAAATGCCCTCTCTTATTTGTCTGCTTCTTGCTTAACTCTATTGAATAATACATAGACTGCTTCTCATGTAAGAGATGTCTCTACAAGGAAAAGAAACTTTGTGTTCAAAAGACAAAAGAGAATAAGATACATAAAAGCAAGCTACCTCTTAAGCAATACTAATAACTACCTGTAATCCTGGGGAAAAGAGACAGATGGAGATAGAGACAAACACAGAGATGATGAAAGAACTGCTAACATAATGAAAACATAGTCAGGACTGGGGTTCTAGTATTCAACAACTTCAGATATACAAGTCAAGCATGATAATGCATGCTGGTAATCTGAGGGTTTAAGAAGCTGAAGTAGGGTGATTGCAAATTTGAGGTCAGTTTGTGCAACATAGTAAGACCCTAACTCAAGCAAACCATGTCCACAGACACACTCAGATGCATCTAACAATGTTCCATTTGTTAATCATCACAGAATGTCAGTGTGTGCAATTGTGACACTAGGGAAACTTAGGAAGGAATGGAGTGTGGGAGTGGGAGTTGCTGGTTACAGGGTTTGGACTTGACTTTGGAGGTGTTTCAAGAAAGTTCCTTCTGGATGTTGGTGCTGTGATATAATAATGTATCTTGATTTTATTTTTACTCTAAAGGAGAGAAAGAAGGGAAGAATGGCACTAGAATTTTCATTGGCAGATAAATAATCATCACCAAAGAGATAATCAGCTAGGGAGCTAGGGAGAGATGAGTCTAGTTGTTTGTTTTGTGGTTATGTGAGGTATGTTTTGGTTTTCTGTGGTTGCTGTAAAGAAATTCCAATAGGAGGTTCCAGGAAGATGGTGGAGGAGAAGCTGGAGGCTAAACAAGCTCTTGCATAGAAAGCAATTTTAGTGTCCAGTGAATAGTCCCAGGCCAGAGAATTTCACCAAGTGTGCCATCACAGTACAGAAAGTTTGGCCAGAGAGGGAAAATCCAGGCAAGGAGACAGATCTGAACACCTGCCAGCAGCTGTGGCTGCAGCTGCTGCAGTGGCCATAGCAGCCATACCTACAACACAGAGAGTCCGGGACAAAGGCGCCAGACACAGCGGACGAGCGGATTCTACTCCACACCAGCAAGGACAAGGAGCAGATTTCTTCATCCTGCAGATCACAGACCAGAGACGACCCAGGAACCAAGACTCCAGTGCGAGTAGAAGCCTGACATCTTCACTCCATCTCAGGGAGCAGAGAAGGGAAGGCCACCACTCCCCCTCACCCCACTGCCGAAGATCTCCATCTTTGATACTAACAAAGGCCAGGCTGAGCAGCTAGCTCCAACTCAGGCCTTGGAAGAAAACAAAAGAGTCATCTAGCAGGTCACAGGAACCTAACCTGATCTGCCAGGCTCAGCTCCACCCAGGGAAAAGTCACCCAGTCCAGACAGAGAAAACTCCACCCCCACAGGAGTGGCTTTATTCACTGGGTAAACAGAGCCAGAGGCTGCCACTCCCTACAGCAGCCTAGACAATCAATTGAAATTCAGTAAACACAAACCCTGAGAATGGCTCCAGGCTGGGCTCTGTGAATATCTCAGAAGCTAGTCCTTCAGTGAAAAGCTACTGTTTGCTGAAAGGCCTCAACTCTACCCAGAACCTAGCCTTATCACAGTATCTCCAAACTAGAGGAAACAGCCATCTCCCTCTTTTGTGATACTCAAAGCAGATCTCCCTCCCACTGAACTAGCCTGGGAAAAGGATCACAAAATCCTGGGTAAAGCAGAGCATTTTTTTGCCTGCCCAAACAAACTGACTTAAGTAACCAGTCAAACCACAGTAAAACCAAACACCACAAGCAGACCAGAGACTCCACCAACAGACTGGTTACGGACACGAGGGAGATACAGGATCTTCCCCCCCAAAATAAAATAACTCTTTTTTTTGTACATTTTTAAATTTTTTAAAATTTTTTTTGCTTTAATTTTTATTTTTTTAATTGTTTTCTATTATTCTTTTTTTCCTTGTATAATTTTTAGTTTAGGTGTATATGTGTGTGTGCTTTTCTTTTATCTCTACTGACCTTTTGATCCATTTTCTTTCTTTCTCATTCTTTTCACTTTTTCTTCTCTTTCGTTCTTTTTTGTATGACTTAATTGTTGTTTTGCTCATCCTCAGATATACCCATCATCGATTATTAGACCTTATCCCCCATTGTGTACACACTTAATCCAGAAATTTATTACTCAATTGAAAACCTCTTAGACTTAAACTCCTTAATAACAGTATTACCTCTTTATACCCATAAAATATTTTAAACATTTTTATTTTTATTTTTTCATGTCTCCTTTCTATCCCTCCCCTCCTCTCATCCCATCCCCATTCTTCTCTGAATACTACTTCTTTAAACTTACAGTTTTTAAGTGTCTCACTTTTTAATCCTAAATTTTTGTTTTTCCATTTTTTCTTGTCTCTTTTTTTTCTTTTTCTTCTCTCTCTCTGTGCTATCATTCTGTCCAATCCATTTCCCTCTTCGAGATTAGGACTTGGTCAATTTCACTCTCCCTTTACCTTTCCACATCCCTTTAATCCTATTTTTCCCCACATTTCTCCCTAAACCTAATAATTTCTTACTTTCCAAATTCTTCTTTGCTGTTCTTAGGCCATTAAGACATAGTTGTTTGATGTTGAATAGACTGTATCTGTTGAGCTAGATTGTATCTGCAGACTTTTGACTGTGCAACTACAGACTTTGGTTGATGCTTGCCTTAAATTAGTGGTCTAGCACAAAACTGGTGTTACTTTCATCCCAAATGGGCAGAACAAGCCAGAAAAACACAAGAAAAATGGGAAGTCTGGGTATCTCAACTCCCACTCATGATAATCAGGGGACAAAACAGATAATGAATAATCCAGAGGAGAGTTCCCAAACATGGTAAATGAAAAGAGTGAAAACCTAAAAAAGACTCAGTGTGAGCATAATAGAGAGAGAGAGGAGGCAAACCAAAGATCAAATCTCATGAGCGTGAGGAAGTTACCCAAAGATTGATACATGAATTGTGTGAGCAGATTGAGAACACTCAAAGAGAAATAAAGGAATTGCGCGAGCAGGCTGAAATCAGTCAAAGAGATAGCAGGCTGAGAGACAAAGAGAAAGTCAGGAATGGCGTTATCAGGTTGAGAACACTCAAAAAGAACTACAGGAATTGCATGAACATGAGGAAGCTAATCAAAGAGCAATACAAGATTGAGAGAACGGGATGCCAATAGACAAAGATCAATAGAGGCATTCATGGAATCCATAAACAGAGAGATGAAAGAAGTCAGGGAGACCACAAAGAGAATACTGAATGGAGCCCAACAGAAGGAATGGGAGTCCAAGGAAACCATAACCAATCAACTAAGTGATTTGAGAATAAACACTGAATACCAAATAAAGGAAGTAAAGAAGTTCATACAGGATCTAAAACAAAACTCCAACACAGAATTTGAAGCCATCAAAGCTGACCAAATTAGACGGAAAACAAATAAAAAATGAAATAGAAAGTCTTGACAGCAGGTTAGACCAAGCAGAAGATCTAATCTCGGGGATTGAAGACAGCCTAGATATTATAGAGAAAGAACATACAACCATCCAAGACAAATCCAGGAAATACGATAGATCTATGCAACATTTGGAAGACACCATCAGAAGGCCTAATCTGAGGATAATGGGTGTAGAGGAGCACCTAGAAACAGAAGTTAATTGTCTAGGAAATTTGTTTAACAGGATCCTAGCAGAGAACTTCCCAAACATACAAAAATAGGTCTAGGAATTTGTTTAACAGGATCCTAGCAGAGAACTTCCCAAACATACAAAAATAGGTCTATTCAGATATAAGAAGCTTTTAGAACTCCAAATAGACCAGACCAGAACAGGTCATTCCACCATCACATTATAATCCTCACAGATTCAATTCAGACCAAGGAAAAAATTAACCTTAAAGCTGTCAAGGAGAAAAGATCAATCACCTATAAAGGGAAACCAATTAGAATCCCACAGATTTCTCAGCAGAGACAATTAAAGCAAGAAGAGCCTGGAATGATGCATGCCATGCCATAAAGATAAACCACTATCAACCAAGAATACTTACCCAGCTAAACTTTCCTTCATAACTGAAGGTCAAATAAAAACCTTCCATAGCAAAGAAAAATTGAAACAATATATCTCCAACAAACCAGCCCTACAAAAGATTCTTAAAGATGTCCTACACATAGAAAACCAACAGGACCACAATAAAGGCCAAGAAACTGCACCCAAACTGAGAATCCAAGAACCATAGGAAGAACTCAGTTGCCACAGCCTCCAAGAAGGTGGATTCAATGGCAGGAACTCCCAAATAACTCTCAGTCCTATCTCTGTAACATTAACGGACTTAACTCTCCAAAAAGCGACATAGACTGTCTAGTTGGATTAAAAAGCAAGATCCTACTATCTGCTGCCTTCAGGAGTCACACCTTGCCCATAAAGACAAACATATTTTGAACGTGAAAGGCTGGAACAAAATCTACCAAGCAAACAGCCCCCATAAACAGGCAGGAGTTGCAATCCTAATATGAAATAAAATAGACTTTGAACTAAAATTAGTGCGAAGAGATAAAGAAGGTTGCTACATACTAATTAAGGGATCTCTCAAGAGATATTACAATTCTAAATCTCTATTAGCCAAACAAAGGAGCATCCAAATTTATCCAAGAAACACTACTTTTTCTCAAATCTCACATATATCCAAAGACATTAATTATTGGGGACTTTAACACACCACTATCCCCACTAGATAGATCAACTCGGCAAAAACTCAACAGAGAAACCACAGACTTAAACAAATGCATCGATCAACTAGATTTAAAAGACATCTACCAAATATTTCTTCCATCAGCATCAGAATACACGTTTTTCTCAGCAACATATAGAACATTTTTCAAAATAGACCACATTTTAGGTCACAAAGCAAACCTGTCCAAATTCAGAAGCATTGAAGTTATACCTTGCATTCTGTCAGACCACAAAGGAATAAAATTAGAACTCAACACCAAAAGCCACCAAAGAAAGTCCTGTAACACATGGAGGCTGAACAACACACTGTTGAACCACCAAGGGGTCATCGAAGAGATTAGAAACAAAATTCAAATGTTCACAATATTCAACATGGAGGCTGAACAACACTCTGTTGAACCACCAGGGGGTCATGGAAGAGATTAGAAACAAAATTCAAATGTTCACGATATTCAAATTACCAGCTCCTCTGGGACACAGCAAAGGCAGTACTCAGAGGCAAGTTTATAGCTCTGAGTTCCTACATCAACAAATTGGAGAGATCTGAATCCTCCTTGAAAAAGAGCAGCAAGATAAACCCCAATCCAGTGGATAGAAAGAAATAATTAAAATTAAATCAGAATTAAATGAATTAGAATTCAAAAAAACCATAGAGAGAAGCAACAAAACAGAGCTGGTTCTTTGAAAAAATTAACAAAATTGACAGACCCTTAGCAAATCTTATCAGAAAAAGAAGAGAACACACCCAAATAAATAAACTCAGAGATGAGAATGGAAACACCACCACAGAAACAACCAAGATTCAGAACATTATAAGGGAATACTTCTCAAACCTTTATGCTAATAAGTTTGAGAACTTGACAGAAATGGACCTTTTCCTAGCAAATATTGACATGCCAAACTAAACCAAGATGAGTTAAACTATCTTAACAGGCCCACATCAAGCATTGAAATAGAAACAGGAATAAGAGATCTCTCATCTAAGAAAAGCCCAGGACCAGATGATTTACAGCAGAATTCTTCAAAGCAGAGCTCACACTAATACTCCTTCAACTCTTCAATGAAATTGAAAGAAAAAATTCACTACCGAACTCATTCTATGAAGCCATCATAACCTTCATCCCAAAACCAGACAGGGACTCATCAAAGAAAGAGAACTATAGAACCATTTCTTTGATGAACATTGATGCAAAACTTCTCAAAATTTTGGCCAATCGACTTCAACAATTCATCCAAAAAAATCATACACCACGATCAGACAGGATTCGTTTCAGGGATACAAAGGTGGTTCAATATAGGCAAATCAATTAATATAATTCATCACATCAACAAGAGCAGGGATAAGAACCACATGGTTATCTCAATAGATGCAGAAAAGGCATTTGACAAGATCCATCACCCCTTTATGAGAAGGTTCTGGAAAAATTAGGAATCTATGGAACATTCCTCAATACAATAAAGGTTGTATATGACAAACCTACAACCAGCATTATACTCAATGGTGAAAAAGTAAAGCCATTTCCACTAAACTCAGGAATGAGACAAGGATGTCCACTCTCCACTGCTCTTCAATCTACTATTAGAATTCCTAGCTACAGCAATAAGACAAGATGCAAACAGAAAAGGGATCCAAATAGGGAAAGATGAAGTAAAACTCTCCCTCTTTGCAGATGACATGATCTTGTATTCAAAGAATCCCATGGACTCCACTGCCAAATTACTTAAGCTGATTTAAAACTTTGGCAAAGTAGCAGGGTACAAAATTAACCGTGAAAAATCAATGGCTTTTCTGTATGCCAACAATGAGAAAAGTGTGGCTGAAATTAGGAAAGCAACTCCATTCGTAATAGCTCCACAAAAAAAATAAAATACCTAGGAATTAACTTAACCAAAAAAGTGAAGGACCTCTATGATGAAAACTTTAAAAGAACCCTGAAAATGGCAGAAACTCTCATGCTCCTGGGTTGGAAAGATCAATATTGTGAAAATGGCAATACTTCCCAAGCCTATCTACAAATTCAATGTGATACCTATCAATATTCCAGCCTCATTCTTCAAGGAAATAGAAGAGGCAATCCAAAAATTCATATGGAACAATAAAAGACCCCGAATAGCAAAAACAATCCTCAACAGAAAGAACAGTGCTGGAGAAATATCAATACCAAATTTCAAACGCTACTACAAAGCCATAGTAATCAAAACAGCTTGGTACTGGCACAAGAACAGACCTCAGGACCAATAGAATAGAATTGAAAACCCAGAAATGAACCTACAGAACTGTAGCCAGCTAATCTTCAATAAGGGAGCTAAAAAAATAGAATGGAAGAAGACTGCCTCTTCAGTAAATGGAGCTGGCAAACATGGTTAACTACTTGTAGAAAACTAAAGCTAGATTCTTATATATCACCCTGCACCAGAATAAACTCCAAATGGATCAAAGACCTCAGAGTCAAAGCAGACATTCTGAAAACATTACAGGAAGGAATAGGAGAAACCCTAGGTCTCCTTGGCACAGACTGAATTTTTCTTAATAGAGACCCAGAAACACAACAAATCAAAGAAAGGTTGGACAAATTGCATAAAATTGCAGAGTTTCTGCATGGCAAAAGACATAGCTAGCAAGATAAACAGAAAGCCCACTGATTGGGAGAAGATCTTCACTAGTCATACAATGGACAAGGGTCTCACATCTAAAATATACCTGGAACTCAAAAAATTAAATCCTCCAACAACAAATCTTCAAAGAAACAACTGCTCAATAAATAAGAGGGCTAAAACTTAAAGAGAAATTTCTGAAGAGGAAAGAAGGATGGCCAATAGACACATGAAGAAATGCTCAACCTCTCTAGCCATAAAAGAAATGCAAATCAAAACAACATTGAGATACTACCTCACTCCAGTTAGAATAGCTATAATCAAGAACTCTCATAAGAACAGATGCTGGAGGGGATGTGGATAGAAGGGAACCTTATTTCATTGTTGGTGGGAGTGTAAACTTGTTCAATCACTTGGAAAGCAGTATGGAGGTTCCTCAAAAGACTCCACATAGAGCCCTCCTATGACCCAGCAATCCCACTTTTGGGCATTTACCCAAATGATCACAAACAAGACCACACTAAAGCTACCAGCACAACTATATTTATTGTAGCATTATTTACCATAGCTAGTATATGGAACCAACCCAGATGCCCCTCAGTAGATGAATGGATCAAGAAAATGTGGTGTATATACATAATGGAATTCTATGCCTCCATCAGAAAGAATGACCTTGCCCCATTTGTTAGGAAATGGAAAGATTTGGAAAAGATTGTATTAAGTGAAATAAGCCAGGCCCAAAAAAACATGGGTCCCATGGTTTCCCTTATTTGCAATAACCAGTATGTCTGAGTCAAGCAGAAAAGGTCAGATAATTTGATGTTAGGGAAATAAACCCCAAGATTAGTATTTAAATGTTTTTTTTTCTTTCATGCAATTTTTTTCTAACATATTTATAAGATTATTTCTTTGTTGCTTTGTATGTCCTTCCCACACGGTGTAACCCCTACTTTCACTGTATTTAATGTTGGTATAATTTGTGGAGGGGAAGTGGAAAAACAAATCATTTAAATAGGGATGCAGGTGGACCCATTGCAACAATGGGATGTACAAGTTGTCATGTGGAAAAACGAAATTTACACCTGTGGTGGGGGGGAGGGACGTAGGGTGGGGGAGCGGGGAGAGGGTAATGGGAAGGGATGGGAAGGGGAAACAAAGGAGGAGGCAATAGTGCTTGATAAGAAATGTACTCATTATCTTGCCCATATGATTGTAACCCCTCTGTACAGTATTTTCACAATAAAAGAAGAAAAAAAACGAAACTGCGAAGAAAAAAAAAAGAAATTCCAATACGTTTAGTGGCTTAAGAGAGCAGAAATTTGTCTGCATCTAGTTCTCATAGCCAGAGTCAAATTCAGTTTCATTGTGGTGAAATCACATTGGTAGAGGTGTCGGGCCCCTCTGGAGCCTTGCTGGGGAGAGTCTTGTATGTAGTAACTTCTGGTGGCTGCTGGCCCTCTTGGACTCGTGGCTGCTTCATTCAGATCTCTGAGTCTGCCCTCAACTTCCTTTTGTTTTCTTCACCTATTTCAAATCCCCTCAGAAGGACGATGAGGTTTGAGATGAATCTGGGCAATCGAGGATGGTCTCCTTGTCCTAATCTCTTACTTCAATCTCATCTGTAAAATCTTTTCCCCTCTCCTCCATAATATGGGAATAGATAGATTACGGCAACTAGAACATGAGTCCAAACGTAATTCAACCCACAGCATGTCACTTTATTCAGTCATATATGTAGTTATGCATATTGGTCTACTTTAGATAAAAATTTGCAGTTGTATTGGTTTTGTAATATTATAGTTATAATCACTATTATGTAGCAAAATTGCAGGTTTCCTCATTTATTAAGAATGAAAATTCAAAATATATCTTAAATTTCATTAACTTAAGAAAAAGTATTTATATTATAACCACTGAAATAAAAAACGTAATCAACAAGCAATATTGTAGAGAGGAATAAACACAAAAAAGAAAGCAGAAGTATGAGTTGTACTTTTGTATTTAATAAATTAATATAGGCTAGTTGTTTTATTCATTTCTCTTCTCAACTTTATGATTTTTAAATTATGATTACTCATCCAGGAGGGCAGGTCTTTTTGTTTGCTACTAAGTTTACACTGTGCAAGTAGAATAGAAACAAATTTTGCTAACAGATAAATTAGTTGATGATGAAATATGAATAACAGACATAGTTGAAACCAGAACAAACTATTAAAAATAAAACTATTAAAAATAAGCATTTCATGATGTAATACAGAAATTTCATAGTAAACACCAATACTCTCTATATATGCTCAACATCAATGAGACAAAACCTAGACAAAATGTGAAGCAAAACAAATTCATGAGACAGAGAAGATTATATTTTCCTTTCCTAGAAAAGGAAATGTGAAGTAGTCATAACATTGATAAAGGTGGAGAAAATACCATGCATAATACATGAAAGATAAAACTAGTTACACCAAAAATTGTGTCTTGGAAGCAATAAGCAGCTTTCCTTCAAGGGCCAGTGGATACTTGTATAAATTAATAAATTTATACTATTAATAAATTTATAACCCTGAAATTCTGATCAGAAAACAATAGGTGTGGTAGAAAAACCACCTTCAGAGTAAAGTGTAATAAAAATGCTAAAAATTTCTGCCACCTGAAAAATTTATATTTAAAAATCACAAGGACATCACTGGGACATTAAATAAATCAAACAAGTTTTTTTAACAGACCTAGAACAAGTGAACACCATAAACATTAAAACATACCTAGCATGTTAGCAATGCTTGAATAAAAATGTGTAGCCCTAAAATATTTCAGGAAGCATTTTATTAATTGAACTTTAATTTGCATACTTTTTCTTCAAATTATGCAAATTAATTTGAAAAGTGAATGGAATAGAGGTTTCTCTTTTTGGAAAATATCAAACACATATTTTTCATTTTCTTTTGGAGGGATAACAGTCACTTGGCTTGCATGCTTCTCTGGCACTCTACCATTTGAGCCATGCCTCCAGTCTGGCTTTTTGAAATTACTTTAAAGATAGAGTCTCACATACTTTTCTGCCAATGCTGGCTGCAAACAATGAACATTCTGATCTCAGCCTTCTGAGTAGCTAGTACGGTTGTGTTTGCAGCTTAAAATGTGTAGTTTTTATGAGAGGAAAAGTTCTAACACCATATTCCATATAGAAAATAGAAAAATGAAATTATGATATTCAATCAATCTATATTGTATTGTTTCATATATAAACTATACATTTATAAAAAACTCATAAATAATATATTATTTATAAGCATTTATAAATACAATCTGTATTTTTTAAAATATTTAATAGTTAAAATAGTAGCTAGAGATGTTTAAAAGATAATTCCATTAGATCTTTTTTTTCACTAGATCTTAAATGTACAGAAGATCATCATGCTGTTAAATTTTGCAGATCATTGAAGAACTACACAGAAACATAGAAAAAGGGAATAATAAAAGAGGAAAATTATTGAACAAAATAAAGAAATACTTCCAAATTATTTTTATGAATAGCAAAGCCTGTAAAGATACACAGAATCAAATAAAAAATCAGAAACTAAGCCTAATTTTGTTTCAGAAGTAAAAAGAAATGTGTAAGAAAAATACAGAACTAATTAAAAATAGAACATTAAATAAATCAATTTATCTTATAAAATGATATAATAATAAATCATAATTTCAGTAAATGGTGTCAATGTATTTGTTTATATTTAATAGAATGGAGTAAATGATATCTATTCATATGATGAAATATATGTAGACATGAAGTAGAAAGTTGTTACTGTACTTAGTGTAACATAATAGATGTAATTCTCTTATATTAAGAGTGAAAAAATTATTTTTATTTTGGATTTGTACACAGTAAAATAATTCAGAAGTACATTGACTATAGTGTTGATATTAAGTCAATTTTATTATATGTATTTGATAGGCATTTAGAAACTATTTTGGAAGGAGAGCATGGTAATAAAAACAACTCAATAAATAAATGTTAGTCATATGTCAGCTAAGGTATGACAGGAATGTTATTCATGTGGGTGACTTGTCATTTACTTGTTCATGGTTTAATACTTTTCAGTTTTAATCACAGAAAAAAATCAAATTACAAGTAGAATAGTATAGCGAGTGTCCTTCTATATTTAATCCAACTTTAGTAACTTTGTCCAATTATCTTGTTTCCAAACACCAACAAATTTCCCATATTTCATTGCATTTCTTTTGCATTAAATCTCAGCTCCCAAATGATTTTATATATAAATAATGTAGCATGTATGTCTAAAAGATAAACTGTTAATTTGAGCTAATTATATGCTTACCAGCAGGCATGCTTTTCCCATTGCCTCTTTTGCACCCTGTCATTTGCAGCCAGTGATAATCATTGGATTCACTTTTCTCTGTGAGTCACGAAATGAGATACTGCTCTTCTTATTAATCACAATTTCACTATCTTTTAAATAATTGTGGTCCAAAGGATTATTATTTCAATAGAGTCTATATTAACCTAATTTCTTTTACTGTACTGTTGCAATTGTTCTATATTATTGTTGTTAAGCTCTTACTAGCCAAATTTGTAAATTAAACAATATAAAAGGTTTATATATATATATAAATCCATGATATATAATATAGTTATGGCATGCATTTGACACACACACATATATTCATGTATACATATTGTAGAGAAGCTTTCAGAGTTGTTCTGTGTCTATGAAAACACAAGCTATTAATTTTCTGGCAGAGAGCAACCATAGTTATAGAAGAATTATGAAATTTGTTGTTAATAAGTAGGTGGAAGATAAACTTCAAAAGACATATAACATATTAGAAAAGCAGGGAACTTATGAGAAGAAATAAATGAGGGAAAGTGGCTACTGGACTTTTCCATAATTCTGTATTTTTGTAGAGCCTGCATAACATTTATTTTAAAAAAGGTTTCTGTGTTGTTTTGACTAAGTTCTCTTTTCTCTTGTTTTAAATGCATTTTCTATTCTGTTATAAAACAAAGCCTTTAGAAGGCTGGATAGTAGTGGTTTACCTCTTTAATCCTAGCTACTTAGGAGATAGACTTGGAAAAATATTAGAGAGCTCCCTTCTTAACAAAAAAAAAAAGTTGGATATGGTGTTAGGCACCTGATATCCCACTTATGATGTGAGACTCCAACTAAAAAATAACAGTCATAGAGAGGGATGACGATGTGGCTCAAATGATAGAGCACCCCGAGTTCAAACCCCAGTACTAATAAAAGCAAAGACACCTCAGCTAGTAATTTCACAAGAGGAACTATCTTATATGTTAACCAATAAAATAAAATTTTAGAATAAATCTATACTACATGGCTATGTACATCTTTTTATAATGCAATGGATACAAGTCTTTTGTGTTGTGTTGAGTTTTATTTCACCTCTGAAAAGACAGTAAAGATTGAAGTGGCATTGTACTCCATCTCTTTTTAGTCTTAATCACAAGCACTTGAAACTGAAATAAGTGTTTTATGTACTATTTGAAAACATTTTGTTATCAACATAGTATTTTGCCTATGCAATATAATGTACTTTGTAGTGGATTATCATGAAACATTTAAAACCAGTGTCACTAAGGGGGAAGAGTATTTTTTTTTATTGTGAAAATACTGTACAGAGGGGTCGCAATTACATGGGCAAGATAATGAGTACATTTCTTATCAAGCATTGTAGCCTACTCCTTTGTTTCCCCTTCCCATCCCATCTTCCCCCGCCCCCACAACCCTCCTCCCCACCCCCCACCAAAGTTGTAAAGTTCGTTTTTCGACATAACGACTTGTACGTCTCATTGTTGCAATGGGTCCACCTGTATCCCTATTTAAACGACTTGTTTTCCCTTCCCCTCCACAAATTATACCAACATCAAATACAGTGAAAGGGGTTATTCCGTGGGGGAGAATCATACAAAGCAACAAAAAAATAATCTTATAAATGTGATAGAAACAATGGCATGAAAGAAAAAAAACATTTGAATACATATCTTAGGGTTCATTTCCCTAACATCAACTTATCTGACCTTTTCTGCTTGACTCAGACATATACTAGTTATTGCAAATAAGGGAAACCATGGGACCTATGTTTGATAAAGAAGATTGATATGGTTTCTTTATAGTATAACTTATTTGATAAGTATTGATGTATAAAATGTTAAGTATAGAATTAAAATAAAATAATTAGCATCATTAGAATTATTTTTGGATCAATAGATTTATCCTAAATTCTAAACTTATCATTTTCATTTTAAAACAATTGCTGCTTTATTAATGGCGATAATCAAATATCTTATCTCACTTAGAAGTATAAGAGGAACTTTATCCAGTTAAAAAGTTTTCTAATATAGAAAACTACAATATATGATCCGATGCTTCATTTTGTATTTTACATATTCACTTTATGAATATATTTATAGATGAACTAGAAGCAATAATAAAATTCTTTCCTTTTCTTTGTCAGAGAGCCAAGTTATTTTCTCTCTACATTGTCACTTCATATTCATAACAGCCAAATACAGAGGTTTTTCTTACTGTTTCTATTTTAGGTTGGGTTCATGAGAAATAGACTCTGAGATGGGAATTTGTGTTCACAACTTTACTGGATAGTTCTCTGGGGGAATGACTGTTGTTAGGAACTGAAGGAAGAAAATTTGTTGAGAGGAAAAATTTGAACTGAGTCCAAAAAATTTGCACTAAGTCCACTGCAAGTTATATTTTGCCTGGAGTCCCAAATAGAAAATAAAATAAAGGGCACATAAGGCATATAGCATAAACAGATCTGGGAACTCATTTTCTGAATACTTGATATTCTGGATTGTTAGAGATTATGATCACTTTCTTTTCAACAGATAGTCATCTCATATTCACCCTGAATGAAAAGAGATCAAAATAAAATGTAGCTCCTTTTGATTTGCATGTTTGTATTTTTTCTGTTAATTAGGTAATCAAAGAGCTTACTTATTTTATGGTCTAATTTTGTTGCAAACAATCAACATTTGCTTTTATATATAGTTATAAACGTTTTGCCAGTTTATTAATATTTGTATTTCTCTTTATTAAATCTGTTCATCAAAATTTTATAGGCCTATCTGTTATTTCTCTTTTCTTGAATTGAATGTTCAATTACTCACTTTGTTTTTGAAAAATGCAAATGTTTAAACCTGAATAATCCTTCTCACTGTTCTAAGTATATGTAATAACGTATCAGTAATTTATCTATATCTGCTTCTGTCATTTCTTTGAACTGACATAAGAATAAAATACTTAATAATGATGATATCTAAAACAACCTTGACTGTCTCATAAATCATAAATATTACTAGCACTGGAATAGTCACAATAGAAGATTAAAACACAGAAATAAAATTATAGACAGAGATATAGGGAAAGCTTTTGTCTCTTTTTGTCACTCCTCACTTTCACATTAAACAAGATCTTAAATTAAGAAATAGATAAAAAATTACCAGTATTTTTATGATCCAACTTAAAACAATTTTTTTCAAAAGCAAAACCTCCATATTATAGCAGAAAACAAAGCAGAATTTTTTTAAATTTAATTTAATTTTTTGTGAACATACTATACAGAGGGGTTACAATTACATGGGCAGGATAATCCGTACATTTCTTATCAAGCATTGCAGCCTCCTCCTTTGTTTACCCTTCACATACCTTCCCAGCCTCCCCCCCCAACCCCCCACCCAATCCTCTCCCCCTCACCACCCCACCCACCAACGTTGTAAAGCTCGTTTTCGACATGACAACTTGTACTTCTCATTGTTGCAACAGGACCACCTGTATCCTTAAACGACTTGTTTTTCCCCATCTCCTCCACAAGCAAAGCAGGTTCATATGTAGCTTTTTATATTAAGATCACCAGTGTCATACATTTCTTTTAACTGTTAATAATAATAATAATAAAATGGCTACTAGGATTAGAATTTAATAGCATATTTTTATAGTATATATTTGTTGAAATAGAAAATATTTTAAAGAAAAACTGACAAAATTTCCATTTAAGGGAACTATTCTAAGGAAAATTCACTAAATAATACTTTTAGAAATCAAATAAAATACTATTTAAAGCTAAGAAAAGAAACTAAATAAGAGTATACTTAGAAACCCACTAATAAATTCATCTAGAAATAATGTATAAGACTGCAAATTTTTCCCAGTGGGATCATAGAAATACTAATTAAAATAATATAAAATAAACAGTGGAAAGGAACTAGAAAGCGAGAGAGAATGAGTCTTTTTAAGAAGCCTGGGCAACATTGAGCTCTGTGAGTTAGCATTAAATAGGTTGCAACAACCCTGGGATTGAACGATGCTGAACCATTGCTCGTGGGGAAATATGAGAGTCTTCAGGAGTGAGCTTATCAAGTGACACTTTATGTATGTATGTGTGTATTTATTTATCCAGAGCTGAGGACTGAACTCAGGACCTTGCACTTAAAAAAGCAACAACATGAAGTTAACTTTAGATATTATAAAAAAGAGAATAAATGCCATAAAATAAGAAGAAAAATGTGAGCAGTCTGCGCCAGTTCCGTGGATCTGTGTCTTGCTTCAACAGTGCTTGGACTGAACAGACCTCTAGATTCCTCTATTCCGTCACTGACTGCCTTCGAATCTCCTTGCCACTCACCCCCGCTGACCCTTCCTTATCTTCTCGCTTGTCTCCTGCTTCCAGGACCAACCAACACCCTTTTTTTAAAAGGTGGCTAGCTCTATATCGACTACTAGCTGTGACCTCCCAGATTGGTTAGCATTATTCCACGCGGTGGAGGCTGCTGTCAACTCCTGGTGAGCTTGCATTTGCAGGCCTCCTACACCTACCGCTCTTGGTGAAGTGCGAGGGCGCCTATGGTCTCCTGAAGATGCAAAACCAGCGCAGCAGCCCAGGGCTGTTCCAGGACTTGCAGGAGCATTCTCAAGATGAGTGGGTAAAACCATGGAAGCCATGGAAGCCGCTCTGGCCCTGGAGAAGATCCTGAACCAAGCGATTTTGGATCTTCATACCATGGGTACTGCTCTCACAGACCTCCCCCCCACCCCCACCTCCATCTCTGTGACTTCCTGGGAACCACTTCCTGGAGGTTCACCCATCAAGAAGATGAGCGAGGCTGGGACGTTAGGGGCGACCACTTAACCAACCTTCTCAGGCTGGTGGCCCCTGAGCCTGGGCTGGGCAAGCATCTCTTCGAATGTCTCACCCTCAAACAGGAGAAAACGCTAGTCCAGCAGCCTTGAAGGGCCATCTCTGCCTCGCCTGACATCAGAATTTCCACCTGAGCTTTTCCTTCTAGCCACTGGGAAACTTCCTAACTCACTCACCAACCACCAGTCTGGAGTCCTTCCCAAACCTCAGACCAAATGAAATAAACCTTTGTGCAGAAAATAAAAAGTGAGTTACAAGAAAAGGTACTTTTATTTATGAAATTCTAATTTAGCTTGGTGTTGATCAATTTTATCCCCCCACTGAGGCAGTATTTCATAATGCTTATGATCTCTAAATAAATAGCTAAAATAGTCCTTCCAATTCTCATTATTTTATAACAACGTTACAGAAATTAGGAGTCATTGAATAACACCATCTTAATTGGGTGTACCAGATCTTTTTTTTTTCTTCTGGATTAACTAAGTGTAGGATAATCATATAAAAATTTTAAGTATTTAATGTCTGTAACTTCTTTGAGAAGTTAAATGTGTGTGTGTGTGTGTGTGTGTTGTGCTATAAACACACTCACCCACTTGGCTATAGATATATACCTTAAGTATGTCTGTATGTGTATGTACTATGATCATATCTGTCATTTATCTCTCAGTCTATTGTCCATATATTATCTTGGCTATAGATATATACCTTAAGTATGTCTGTATGTGTATGTACTATGATCATATCTGTCATTTATCTCTCAGTCTATTGTCCATATATTATCTAATATTTATCTCTCTCTTTTAGTGTGCTTAGGAAACAATAAGCAAGTGCAATTAAGTTAGAAGAAAGAGGAATAATTTACATTAGTGGAATGATACTTTTATTTATTCATGGAGCAATGAATAGCATGGAACTGCATCTAAAAATATTAAGACATTTTAGCCATAGCAAATTTATTATTTTAAGAAAAACATTGATGGCTTTTATTTTTCTATAGTTGATCTTGCTTGAGACTTTTTTATGATAGTTTATGAACAAATCTCTTATTTATAACAGAGGTCTGTTCTCTACCTGGATCTTGAGTTATCTATGCATCTTCCACATCAAGTTGACCAAAAGAGAACACATGAGATATCCAAGGGATTTTAATGGATTAGATCCGAGAATGCCTAACAAAACTTCTGCCCACATTAAAAAAAAAATCATCCTTAATCACCCCCATCCACCTAACTCAACAGCAGTGTGTGTGTAAATTTACATTGTGTTACGGGGAATTTTCTATTTTTTTCAGGAAGAAAACAAAAATATTACAAAAACATAGTACATTGAGTCATATTCTCTAGAGAAGAACTCTAAGATAAATAAATCAATGGTTTTATTTAAAATTCAATATAATTAATAAATATACTAGAAGAAAACATTTGCAGTTGAAAGGCTGTAAAATGAAAATAACTGGAAGTGTTTTAAGTATGCATGAAAAATTAAGGAATAATTAAGGTGATCTTAATTGTTATGTTTATGATAGGATCTGAGAGGACTCAATATTGAAAAGACATCCTCTCTTCCTATTTTATTGTATAATTTTGACATTTTTCTTTTTAATGTGGCAATATGAATTGGTAGTTAGCAAAACTGATTCTACATTTTCATTAAAAATTTATGAATATTTTCAATAAATTGTATAAAAACCTGTATGGATATGATTTATACTATTAAAACTAATTTAAAGTGTGCTGCAATAAAAACTGATTTGACCAGTAATTTCCTGCCTAAAACTTTATTATATAGATAAGTATAGCATATAAAAACTGTGCAGCCAGAACTATAGTGGAACTGGTACATCAAACTGTGTGTTCAATCCTAAAACCAATGTCAACTGTAACCAATATTTATGAATGTACTGTGGCAAGTACTCACTGATATTGGTTCTGTAAACTATTTTTATAGCAACAATATGTACTGTAACAAAAGTCAGAAAAAGTCACAATTCTCAACTGAATAAAAATTGATACAATATACAACTATAAGAAGAATTAGTTTAAGTGAAGTAAGCCAGGCCCAAAGAAACATAGGTGTCATGGTTTTCCTTATTTGCAATAATGAGTATATGTCTAGGACAAGCAGAAAAGGTCAAAAGCTATGTACATATGACCATATAGATGATGCTAAGAGAAATGAATTCCAAGATAGGGACACAAGTGGTTTTAACTTTTTTGTTGTTTTTAATGTATTTACAATGTACCGTGTGATTTTTTTTGTTTCTTTTGTATGTTTCCCCCCCATGGAATAACCCCTATTTTCACTGTAGTTGATTCCAGTGTCCTGCATCCTGTTTATACATTTTTCTAATTTGTGGAGGGGAAAGGAAATAAAAGAATGCTGAAATAAGGATAAAGTTGATCCATTGTAACAATGAGATGTAGAAGACACTATGCTGAAATTGAACTTTACAGCTTGGGAGTGGGAGAGAAGTACCAGAGGTGGGGCCGGAAGGGATGGTAGGGGAAAAACAAAGGAGGAGGTAACAATGCTAATAGGAAATGTACTCATTACCTTACTAATGTAACTGTAACCCCTCCATACAGTTTCTTTACAATAAAAATAGGTATACTAAAAAAAGAAGAAGAAATTAGATACTATGTATAACCTCAAGGTCAATGCAAAGGATTATGTGCATATCACATTGTGCTACTCTATTTTTTGTTAAGAAAAAACTTTTAATTTGAAATCATTGTAGATTCAAAGGAAGGTGAATCTAGAAGCTCCATCTACCTTACACCCAGGATTATATTCACATAATTATAGAACATTAATATCAAAACAAAAAATCTGGCATTGTGCAATGTGTTCATGTAATTCTGTATCAGTCTAGCATATGGGTGGGTTTTTATAACAGGCACTTCAATAGAAATACAGATTTACCCTATCAGTACCAGCTTCTGCCATATTATACTTTATAAACATTCTCATCCTTATCACACTTAATTGATTTCCTAAAATGTTTTCCAGCTTCAAGAGATTGACATTTCAAGAATGTTCTGTGAAGAAAATCATGTGCTATGTCACTCTGAGATTTGCTGTTTTGCTCTGTAGATATAGAGATGTAGAGATTCATTTAGGTTGCTTAGTAGGTTAGTTTTTTCTTTATACAGTGGAATAGCATTCCATGGAACAACTATTACAACAGTTGATTCTTTCACATATTCACTCATCAAGGGCCTGTGTTTTTTCTAGTTATTAACTAAAGCACTGCTATGAATATCATGAGAAGGTTTTGTAATAAGCTATTTTCATTTCTCTGGCCTCAGGGTACAATTCTTGTTTGCACCCAGGGTAAATGAGTTTAGTTTCTTGAAGAAATTGCCAAATTAGTTTTCCAGAGTGACTGTATCATTTCATATACCCACCAAAAGTGTGTGAAACCTAGAGTCTTTTGCAGCCTTGCTGGCATTTGGGTATCAGTTTCTATAACTAACACTATTTGCTAAACACATTTAAGCAAATGTTTTTAAATCACCACTTTTATAATTTAATAATTATACTTTTAAATTTTTAGCTGTTTTCATCCTTGTGTAGTGATAACTCATCTTGCTTTCAGTTTTGTTTTTGCTTTAGTTTTGATTTTCTAAGACAATCACACTATGTAGCCCAAGATGGCTTCAAAGTCATGATCATTCTCCCTCGATCACCCAAGTGCTGGGATTACAAACATGTGCCACCATTCCCAACTTCATATGAATCATAAGAGTAACTTTGAACATCTATTTTCTCGCATGTTCTATGAGTGGAGATTAGTTGATAGTTTTTTTTCTCTATAAATGATTGCTGTTTTCTTACTAATTTCTGTTCATATATCTTCTTCTGTGGAATGTTCTGTTGGCTGTTTCTTCATATTTTGTGGTATTTTTTAATTTGATTGAAAAGGGGGTATTAGATTGAAAAGTTGAGTATTAAAAATTCCTTATTCAGATTTCTGATTCTTTTGTCACATATTTGGTTTTATAAGTAATTTATCCACATTTGTAGCTTGGTTTTTAGTGGAGTCTTTCATAGAATGGAGGCTTTAATAATAATGAAGTATAATTTAGCAATTTTTAAAAATTTCATGGTTTGGTATTAATTTTTAAAGCTTTTAAGTAAGTTCTTGAAGCCAGTGATTTTCTCAATGCTGTTTTGTATGTGAGTGTGTGTGTGCATGTGCAAAGAGATTCTGGAGCTTGAACTCAGGGGCTGAACACTATCTCTGTCTCTGAGGGGTGTGTGTGTGTGTGTGTGTGTGTGTGTGTGTGTGTGTGTTTAACTCAAGGTTACTATACTTGAGCCACAGGTCCACTTCCAGCTCTTTGGTAACTAATTATAGATAATAATCTCATGAGCTTTCTTGACAGATCTGGCTTTGAACTGCACTCCTTTTTTATTTTAATCTGTTTTTGGGAGAGTAAGGGAGACAGAAAAGGTGGGACAAAGTGTGAACTAATTCAGCAGTGATACTCACTAGACATCACTACACAGTGAAAATGAACTATACAACTGTGGGGGAGGGGTTTGGAAGGGGAAAAAGAGGGAAGAGGAAGAGGTGACACCTGTACAAAAACAAACATACTCATTACCTTACTCATGTAACTGTAACACTTCTACACATCACCCTTACAAAAATAAATAATTTTTTAAAAAAAGAACTCATGAACCCTCTTGTGGGAGCTGGCTTTGAAATGTGCTCTTCAGCCTCTGGAGTAGCTATGATTACAGGTGTGTGCCACTGAAGCCCAGCTTCTCAATGCTATCTTGTAGGGTTGCTGTTATTGTTGCTTGTTTGTTTGCTTTTTGTTTGTCCTGGGGCTTGGACTCAGGGCCTGGGCTCTGTTCCTGAGCCTCTTTGCTCTTAAGGCTAGCACTATACCATTTGAGCCATAGCGCTACTTCCTGCCTTTTCTGAGTAGTTTACTGGAGATGAGATTCACACAGACATTTCTACCTGGCCTTGCTTGAACCATAATCTTCAGATCTCAGCCTTCTGATTATGAGCCACCATCGTCCAGTTTAAATCTTTTTTTTTTTTTTTGTCAGCTGTGGGGTTTGAACTCTGGGCCTGGGCGTTGTTCCTCATCTCTTCAGCTCAAGGCTAGCGCTCTACCACTGGAGCCACAGGACCACTTCTGCTTTTCTGGTGGTTTATTTGAGATAAGAGTCTCATGGGCTTTCCTGCTCCGGCTGGTTTTAAACCATGAACCTCAGATCTCAGCCTCCTGAGTAGCTAGGACTACAAGGCAAGAGCCACCGGTGCCCGGCAAATCATTTTTTTTTAACATGTAACTTTATAATCTATTTTGATTTTAAATTTGCACACGATAGGAGACCTAGGTCCAGATTTTGGATTCTTCATATTTTATGTGACATATCCAATTGCTGCAGCACCATCGCTGCACACTCCATATACTTTTAATTTGCTTTTTACTTGGGCCAAAAATCAGTTGGCTGCACTTTCATGAAGCTATGTCTGGATTTTCTGTCTGTTCCATTGATATGATTTTGTGTGTTCCTCTGCCACTTTCTTGCTGTCTTGATTACTGAAGAGATTAAAAAGACAGAAATTAAGCAGTGTGTCTTCTTACTTTTTCAGACCTGCCTTAGCTGTTCTGATTCTTTTGCCTTTCTAAATCATATATTTGACCATTTGGGAAAAACTTACATGGTTCCTGTGTTAAGTTTTTCAGTCTGTAAATACAGAATATTTTCCCACTTATTTAGAACTAAAAAGAATTCCCAAGTCCTTCCATTTTCTTACAAATGGGGTGGTGTAAATCATTCTGATGGAAGCATAGAATTCCATTTTAAACATATATCACATTTTCTTGATCCTTCATCACTGAAGGGTATCGAAGTATGCCAGACCCAAAGAAATATGGTCCTATGGTTTCCCTTATTTGCAATAATTATTATATGTTTAGGATAATCTAAGCAGATAAGCAGAATAGCTCAATAGCTACACACATATGACCATGTAAGATGATGCAAGGCAAACTGAACTCCAAAACATGGATATAAGAGGTTTTTCTTTGTGTAGTCCATGATTTCGCATTTCTTTTGTATGTCCTTCCGCCTATGGTATACCCCTGTTGTCACTATATTTGATTGGGTACCTGGTATTGTATAGGTTTATATGAATTAGGGAAGGGAAGGGCACCAACAGAAGGGTAAGACAAAGGACATGGGAAGAAACGAGTGCAACAGCAATATTCACAAGTCAGAAATGATCTGTACCAAATGGAAGGGGGAATTTGAGGGGGAGGGGGAAAATGAGACAAGGGGTAACAATTTTGACAAGAAATGAATTTATTGTCTTATGTAACTGTACATCCATCTGTACATCACCTTGAAAATATAAAAATATTAAAAAATGTTTTCCAAATAGCTTGGTAGTTTCAGCATTCAAGTCTAGTACTTGTTTTGTTGGACAAAATCCTAGCATTTAATATTTTTATGGATGAATATAAATTGTGTTTTCAATTTTGTTTTCCATATATTCTTTTCTGTCATAGAGCAATATGTGTTTTTGTTATTATCTTTATGTGCTCTTACTTAACTGAATACTAGTAAATTCTAGAAATTGAAAGATTTCTTGTGGTTCTCAATGTAAATCTCTGCATGTTCTGTAAATAAAGTTGGCTCATTGTTTTTTTTTACTTCCTATCTTTATGTTTTTATCTCACTTTATAGTTCAATATGCTGGCGAGAAGCTTCAGTACTGTGATGAATAGTAGTAGGTGCAGATACTTTTACATTGCTCTGATCTTAGGAGGAGCTCATTCAAATTTCTGTCATTAAATTTAGTGTTGCTTTTTATGGATGCCTTTCTTTAAGAAGAATGAATTTGCATAGCTATCTAGCTTCTGAAATATTTTTATTGTAAATGGATATCAAGTTATATCTAAAACTTTTTCTTTTTCTTTTTTTTGGGGGGGGTTCCAGTCGTGGGACCTGAACTCTGGGCCTGGGCGCTGTCCCTCAGCTCTTCAGATCAAGGCTAGCGCTCTACCACTTGAGCTACAGCACCACTTCCGGCTTTTTCTGCTAATGTGGTGCTGAGGAATCG
>NW_012267221.1:33380754-33513212 GCF_000151885.1 Dipodomys ordii | reverse complement strand
TTTCTTTCTTTCTTTCTTTCTTTCTTCTTTCTTTCGTTCTTGTCCCGGGGTTTGAACACAGGACCTGAGCATTGTCCCTCAACCTCTTTGTTTTCAAGGCTAGTGCTCTACCACTAGAGCCATACCTCCACTCCCTGCCTTTCCTGAGTATGTTTTGGTTCACATAGCATTTAGTCTCTTGTCTTTCTGCTTTTTTGCCATGTGAGGATAAAATAAGAATGTCCTTATTGTACAACCAAATGAATCTAGATCATCCAAGTCATAAGATACAAATTTTATTCTTTCTGAACTACCTAGGATATTTTTTTGCTATAACAGCACATATCTGAGCAAGATATAATAAATTACAAAACTAATTTAGAAAGCTTGTTTATATGAACCACTCCTCTTGGAATCACACTCAAAGCCAAAGTCCACCAGGGTTCAATGAAGAAAGGAGAGGAAACAGTAACAGAAGCCACTTCTTAGACAGTAACTATAATCTTCCAGCTCAGAACCTTGAAATTCACATCATTTTTCCCAAATCAAATCTCACTACAAAGATATTTATGTCCTTCTGCTAGGATTGGATCAATGATTCTGACTCTTGTGCTATGTAAGTAACATTATCCACCCACCTGATTTTGACCTGTGACCAAGGATGCTTAGAACCACTTGACAAACTTCCAAAACTTTGAACTTTATGGACAGGAAGTTGGGTCCTTCACACAAGAAAGACTTCTAGTGTTCTTATGGAATCTGTCTATCTCATTTAAATCATGGAGTTTTAATAACAGGTAACAGTATAGTGATGCTATGCTACAACCAATTTTTGCATAAAGATTTATTTCATTTAAATTTATGAACTAATCAGAGCTTTTCACAAAGCTTCTAAAGAACAAAATTACTGTTCAACATAACTTTTTTTCCTGCCTATATAGAGAACTGGCAGGAGATTCCTTGAATTAAAAAAAGACCTCTATCATATTTAATGTTTTACACACTGATCATAGAACTTTAAAATTATTTGGATATTCTTAAATTTTCTTACTATTAGCAAATCCTGTCAATTTTATAAAACTTTAGTAAAAATTTACTTAGATTTTGACATGTAGAGGCAACTGATTCCTATGAATCACTAAAGGTAAAATTAAATATAGAGGCCAGTTTGAAGAAAGTTTTCTCAATCTGTTGACTCAGAAAACTTTTAAGACCCACTGAGAATCTCTGTAGACATTATATACAGAGATACTATATACCACACACAACTATTTGTAAGTGTACATATAGATATTCAAATAATTTATAAATTCAATAATTTGAACAATTATATATATGTAATATATACACACAGGAATATTTATAAATACTCACGCATGATTCTTTGGAAAAGTCAGTCCATATTATTGCCACATTCTGAAAAGCATCATGGAGTCCCAAATGATTAAGATCATTGATGTAGAAAATATCACCTTAGCTAAATTATTTATAAAGAGCAAATAGACAGTGTAAAGTTGTAGGTATTTAGTTAGATGGACATTAGATTATAAGAAGGTAGAAGCAACAAATTAAAGAACTGAAAATTGATGATGCAACAAGAGAGTGTGAAGTTATACAGCAGAAACTGATAAGGAACAGGAAAGAGAGTCAGGACACAGATGCATTCAGTCTGGTACAAAGACCTCTAAGAGACTAGTAAGAATTTTTCAGCTCATATTTTAATTTATTTCTGTCTGTTATTTTAAACTGAGAATAGAACACAAAATTTAGAAAAAAGAAAACTAAAATGTTTCAATAGAATGTATATGTGTGTTTGTGAAATTATTGATGTATGAACATGGTTTTTTTTTCTAAAACTACAAAATAAAATGGTAAAGAGTAGTGTAGGAGTCTTAGAGGAGTTGAACATTATCTGCCTAGTAATTTTTATGTCATCATGAGTGAAAAAAATTTAAACAGATGATGGATTGACTTGAGCTCCAATTTAGCTTTTAGTCATAGTTATAGTCAAAATTCACTCTCAGGCAGAGAAGGAATAGATTCAGACCACTGAACTGCATGATTAGATCTTGAGATATAAGGTAGCAGGTTGTATTTTTGAAGATGACTCTGAAAACATCAAGTAAATGCTGCACATAGATACTGTGTTTTCTTTGTATTTCATTGAGAGAATCAAACTATATATCCAGTTATTAAGGAACAAAGTGATTTAAATGTATGTATATAAGTATATATCTATATTTTTAAAAAGCAGAATTGTGCAATATTCTTTTGTAGAATTTCATGTGAAAATATTTGTTTGTATATACATTAGACATGGAGTTTGTACATATGCTAGTTACTAAGGAAACTTATTTTCCTTTTAACATTTTTTATTTCTCTCTGTACCATAGGTATTTAATGTGATCTAAACCATCAGACTATGGCACAATTGGGACAAAGGATAATTTTTCAGGCATAAAGCCTTTGTGTCATGTTTGCTTTAATTAAGGAATTAGGAGGAACATGCAAGAGAAGCAGCCTATTTTGATTGCATATTCACAACCTCTGTCAAAGTCCATCATTTCATAAATGCAGGTGTTGTCTTTTCTATCTATTCCTCTTTCACTATCCTAAAGCAGTTGCTGCTTAGATTTGCTCATTTTATAAATTCCTGTAATTGCTATTCTATATGAATAGTTCACTTCATATGGCTATCCATGATATTTCATGGATTTACCAATGCCATTGCCTGGTATAGTAATTTATTTATTTATTTTTCAGAGCCTGGCACATGCCAGGCAGTTGGTCTACTACAGAGCTGTTTCCCCAGTCGTGTCCTTTTTTTCCCCTCAGTCCCTGGGCTTGAACTCAGGGCCTGGCTGCTGTCCCTGAGCTTCTTTTGCTCAAGGATAACATTCTACCACTTGAGCCATACAGTGCCACTCCCAGCCTTTTCTCTGTATGTGGTACTTAGGAATCAAACCCACAGCTTCCTGCATGCTGGGCAAGCACTCTATTGCTAAGCCACATTCCCAGCCAGTGATTTATTTTTGTAACTGATAAGTGTTCTGTTATATGAGCATATCTTAAATTTTATTCAAACATATTTAACTGAGGTATATTTTACATAAATTTAGATAATCAGGCTTTAAGAAGTAATTTGGTAAGTTTTGATAAATTCTTACATCTTTGAAATGAAATGTTCCCAAGCCTCCTTTTTATTATATTTTTCGTAGTTGTACAAAGGGCTTGTTGTACAACATGTCAGTTTATAAGTACAATGCATTTTAACCCCTTTTGTCACCCCTTTTATCATTTTCTCCCATATATCCCAAATTCATCCATCATCTCAATTTTCCTAGTATAATTTCCCCATACATGCATGGAATATTATGACTGAACTGAGTTTCTGTATACCATATGCTGGCTTTGAAAACCAGGATCCTTCCGGCCTTAGCTTCCTAAGGCACATACCAACCCATTATTTCAAGATTCAGGCTATAGTAATAAGATTAATCAAGGTAAAAGTACTTTTAATGGGAAGATTACTGAATCCTTTGTCTTCAGTGTCCTGGTCATCAGATAGTCACATATCTGGCTTTTTCCAGGGAAATTTTATTTGGCAAGTCCCTATACGCATACAACTTCCCTTGATTGGATTGAACCCCTCTGATGTGTTCCTTCATCTCCCTTCTCTCCTTCCCAAATTTTAACAAACTTTATTGTTACGTTCTCATATTTGTACATAAAGTATTTTGACTGTATTCTCCCTCCTTCATTCTTTCCATTCATCCTCCCTCCTGCCACTAGAACTAATACCCCAGAAAGTCTGTTTTTTTTTTTTTTTTCATTTTAGTGTATGCTACTTGTTCCACGGGGGTTTCTCCATGGTATTTTATAAATATATCTACAATACTTCCATCTGATCAATCCCCTTGCTTGCTCTCACTATCCCCTCTGGTTTTGGTTTATTTTTGTTTTCTTTGTTCACCAGTGCAAAGTATTTCTGTATTGTACATGTTCTAAAATTGTCTTTTCCTTCATCCCTTGACTTCAAATAGTTCAACAACTATGAATATGTTTTTATATATAAACTTCTATATGTATTCACATATAAGTCTGTATATATAATTTTATTTATTATAGCTTAGTTTTTCATTTCTGAATTTATAGATACATTTAATCATGAGATATTTTTTCCATCTGGTTACTTTTCTTCTATAATATGTTAGGTTTTTGAAAAATCTATCTATTATAATTCTTATTTTTCTCTGTTGTATGAATCAGTAGTTTATACTATTTTATAGAGTACCATTACAAAAAAGTATCAATATTTAAATATGTGTTGTCTTGTCAATAGACATTTACATTGTTTCAAGTTTTAAATAATTATGAACACAACTGCTGTTGAATGAAACAGCAGACAGGCATTAATTACACAAAGGAGATGGCAAGCTGATAGTTACATATCCCAGTACATTTTGCCAAGCATCTTGTTCCACTATTGCTCGGGATTATGATTGACCATGGTGGACCAATTTCTTGTACAGCAATCAACAGCCCTCAGCAATGGCACCTTCCCAGGCACCACCAGGCACCTTCTCCAGTCCAAATGTTAGCCAGAGGTCTCATTTACATCTCAAAATAATTCCAGCTTCCTGGAATCACACCTCCTCTCAAATCACCATCTTTGCTCTAAACACAGTTAACCACTCCCTCTGCCCCAATTCTTGAGAATGCTTACCCATTTCTAAGAATTCCCTGTAATTATGTATGGATATGTAGCATCATCACTAAACACTGTCTCCAGTATGACCCATTGTGTGGGCACTCGACTCAACCTGATATACTTCAGTTTCATTTCAGGTGTATTTTTGCTGTTTTACTTGCCTCTGCCTTCATAATCCTTGCTGTGTTAAAACTCTGTGTGTCTACCGCCAAAATGTTTTCTCTGCTGAGATCAAGAACTTGTCATTTGTCTCTGCTGACCTTGTGAAAATTCTTTCGCAAGTTCTTTTGAGTACATGAACATTCACTGCTATCTTTTGAATATTTGTCCCCTTTAAAACTCATATTGAAATACAACTGGCAAGAGCATTTTAAGAAGTAGGACTTTTAAGAAGCAATTAGATCATGAGAGGCAACTCATGCATGGAGGTTACACTACTAAATACTCTCCAAGCATTTCTTACCGGTTCTGTATCTATCATCCCATCAGCACTTAGGTTACATTTTATGTTTCACTTTGCCACTGTATCCTCTGTTTATTATTTATACAAACTCAATCTGATGTCTGTGCCCTTTGCCTCTGTGTTGTGCCTAGACAGCAAGGATGTTCACACCAAGTGCTGCGGCTTCCAGCTTGGACTTCCCAGCCTCCCCAGACCCATGCTGACACAAATTTCTTTGATAACCTTTCCAGTCTCAGGTATTTTGGTATGTCACCACAAATTGAAGACAGATATATACTCATCAGAGTATTTTCACTGGATCGCAGCACACATATATATTTCAGTGTGCACCCATTTGCTGAATTTAGTTGTAGCATGTTTCAATACATCTGAACAATGGCAGTGTTTTCAGTACCTCCCCATCTTTTCCTAGTACCTCCATGCCTTTTCCTGCACAAGGCAGATTGAATATTTTAAATCTCAGCCATTTTTGAGGGGATGCTATATATCTCATTGTGGTTTTAATCTGTATTTCCTTGATGGCCAAAAATTAGCAATACTTTAAAAGTATCACATATCCTTCAAAGAGAATATGGTAAGCAGATCAGAGTTCGCATTGCCATTTTTAAAAAATTTCTCCAGATCTCTGTCCACAGAAATCCTCGCACCTTTCTCAAACAAAATCATCATTTAATTGGAACATTAATGTATTTTTAAGCCACTTAACAAGTGGAAAACCATGGTGCTATTACATTCTCATCTTTTTTCAGTAGCAATGTTTGCAAGTGTTGTGTCCATCACTCCATTTATTAACAAAATGCCTGGATTTATTATGAAATTTTTGCATGGTATAGTTATTTATAAGAACATTTATGCCTCATTATAGTAGAATTTACTGTGTATTTTTATTCTTGTTACATTTAATGTATTTTGATTTCTTCCTGCATCCAGCAATTTTACTGTAATGGTTTAATGTATTTTTGTCATGTTTTACGGTTTGATAGTCTTTATGCTTGCACAATAGGCAGATTGAAATATTTTATAATTATTTTCAAAAATCTTAGTGCTCAGCTCTTCAAGTATTTCTTACTAGTTCTCTCTCCATCATCTCATCAGCACTTATGTTGTACTTTGCCACTGTATCCTCTGTTTATTATTTAATTTTGGATTTTACTTTTTTCTTTTTGTGCTTTTGTTAGATGCTTATTTTTGTGCTTGTCCACTAATCTGTCTTTACTGATGACTATGTGGCAAATCATGAACTCTGTTGAAAATTTTAACATTGTTTAATTTTAGAATTCATCATTTTTTTATGGCAATCCATCCTTTGGTGAACTTCTGACAGGCAAATATACTCATATTTGACTTGAAGGATATTCAGTCCATGTCAGTATATTTTGAATGCTGATGCAGAGAAATCTTACATTAGGTTTATTCTTTAAAAGTTTATGTAAATTGTTTTTGTCTGTAATCTGTAATTATTTTAATCTTGTAATCCAATAATATCTCCATGATTTTTCTTGCTTTATATTCACAATTCTTGATAATTTACTTATTATAAAATGACTCTTTTAATGTCAGATTCCGGTCTATTATTTCAGTAGAATATAGAATAAACTTTAGGTAGCAGTCGTCCTCTCTGATTGCTTTGGAAACTCTAAATAAATGCACTTTGGCTATCTTTTCCCTCTTTTGTTCTAATAGTTCTTTATGCCTTTGGTGGTTTTTTTCACTATTTGGTTTATATTGTTTATGTTCCCTACTTTGTCTATATTTTCCTGTGTTCTTTAAAATTTTGTCTTCAGTTCTATTTATAAAAAATGAAGTTTTCTCAGTTTCTTTTAAAAATGTTTTAATAAGTTTTTTATTGTGAAAATACTGTACAGTTACATAGCAAGGTAATGAGTACATTTCTCATCAAGCATTGTTGCCTCCTCCTTTGTTTCCCCTTATCATCCTTGCTCTCCCAACGTTGTAAAGTTCATTTTTCAACGTAGCATTCTGTACATCTCATTGTTGCAATGGGTCCACCTGTATCCCTATTTAAACAATTTGTTTTTTTCCCTTCCCTTCCCCAAATTATACCAACATCAAATACAGTGAAAACAGGGGTTATACCGTGGGGGAGACACATACAAAGCAACAATCACCTTATAAATATGTCAGAAACAATAGGAAGAAAAAAAACACTTGTGTTTCTTAATGAATGATTTGCTTACTTTATTACTTGCTTTTAGTTTTCTATGTTCGCTACCGCCTTTTTGCATAAGAGAAAAGGGCAAATAAATTCCTCCTGAAAACTTTATGTATAGACAACCTAGTGCCTGTAACCATGGCACCTTTCAGTAGCCACTATTTTTTTTTCTGAAAAAAATTATGTTCCAGGGAACATACTTCAGGTTTTGGATGTCTGTCTGCCATGTGATACCTCATGGTCCTTCATTTGGCTCTGTTCCTCCTTGCTGCTTTTGGATAAATCCCAATGCTCTGTTGTTTCTGTTAGAAATTAGCTTGAAGAGTACCCCTTAGATTCGGGTTCCAGTACTTCGTTGTTGTTATTGTTTATTTGTTCTGTATATTTTCATAAAAAGGATTTTAAAAATAAGTGTGTGCATGTGTGTTTGTGTTTAACTGTGTTTTATGTTATAGTTGGACACATTTCAATACTTTGAACAGCAACCATCTACATGCAACTTTCTATTTATATAAATTAGAACTTTGAAAACTGTCAATATATAGCTTAAGAAATTTTGAATCATTTCCAGGCGCAAGAGAGTAGACAGGCAAATGATGGGAAGTGTAGCTCTGACAAGAAGCACTGGACAGATGGGCAAGTTAAAATTATGAATTGTGAATCACCAGAAAGTTGTATTTAGATTGAACTCTAAGATATTTCCTCTCCACATATACTCGTCCTCCCCAATGAGTACCATGTATACCTACAGCTGTGGTCTCCCCTTTATTTTCCTTGCAGTTCTTCTGAGCATAAATTTATCACTATCGTCACAAGCTGATTTGGGCCAGAGATGAATGTTGCTCAGCCTTTTTTCTCTGCTGTCATGTCTTAAGTCCAGATTTCTACTTTATTCATCTGGGATGTAAATAGTTAAGAAGCAAACACCCCATTTGATTCTTCTTTCCCAGGTGTAATAAAGCACTTAAACAAAGATTGTGACAATGCTCCAGGTCACTCCTGAAGCAGGCCTGTCCTCTTTGAACCTGTATTTCCTACAAGATCTTGTGTTTGGATGCTTCATGGTCATGCCAGCTTTCCTTAGATAATTCCATGCTCTGCATGAACAGATATTAGTATATCCATTTATAGTATCTTCCAACTGTTCGCAAGTTTCTCTCTTCTTGTCAGTTCATTAATAACTTTGCCTTGTACTTTCTTGCTAATGGACTTCCGTGAGGAGAGAAGAGTAAAAACATGACAATCTAGTTATTTTTAACTTTGAATTCATCACTTATTCTTTAGTAAATATAAATACTTGGATGTTAATTATGAACTATGAAACTTAATACTAATAAATTCTTGTCACCTTTTCAGACACATCATTAGTTTTAGAAAGGAATGTGGTAACCTAAATAATTGTGCTAGTTAACATATTGAACTCTTTAATAAAAAACAAGATAAAATACACGAATTGGTAATTATTTCATATGCTCCTTTTCACTTGTTTCTTACAATTATTGAACATCTAATGAACCCCTTGTTATACAAAGGGTCTTAAGAATTCACCGTTTTGTGGCAAAAAACAAAAAAATCTAATGGGACCAGGATAGTAGGGAAAAAGGAAATAAAGAGGAAGATCCAAAATAAAAACAAGGGGCAATAAATAATAGAGAAACTGAACTGAGAAAGATTATCAAGGTCAACATACCATTCATGTTCTTGCTTTTTCTTCATGTAGACCTTTTTCTATTTACATTATTTCCTTTGATGTAAAGCATTTTCATAGTCTCAGTAATATTATTCTTCAAAAACAAACTCTAATGTACACCTCAGGGAGCTTCTCCTTGACTTCCTTCTGTTTAATGTATTAATCTTTCCTTAGACAACCATTTCATGGCAATTATGGTTTTCTTAATTTGTAGTTGACAGTCACTATAGTAGACTCTAAAATTCATGAATTCATCAATGATCTATGTCTTATTTTGTGAAGAGTTATAGTCTTGGCTTCTTATTGCATTGCATGTAGTCAGTAAAATATTAACTAGTGCCTATATAATTGCATAATCTTGAAGAATTTTCAAGGCTACAATAATATGTTGGCTATAAAAATAAATGTCTAAACTTTCTCATAATTGTAGCAAACATCAAGGAGTGGCTTAGAAATAGAAGTAATTATTTGTACTGACACCTGGACTGTATGAAATTAAGTAACTATGATACTTTGAACTTTGGATATCTTCAGAATGCATGGGGAAGGAAGAGGATACTTACAATGGGTACTGCAAATTGATCAAGATTATTAGGAAACTGAATTGGCACAGGGGAGAAATTGAGGGTCTTAACACCAGGCAGAGCTTCAATTTGTATTGAAAGGAATTTTAGAGTCCTATTAATTATTATTTTTGAAAGAGTATTTTCAAAAGTGAGCAGAGGTTTGGGGTAGTTGGCAGTGAATTTATTCTACTACAAGTAGGATATTTTTGTGACAAAGCATAAAGTATAATTCATATGGTCAGAGTCACAATTTAAAGAAAAGAATTTTGGGCTTAAGAAATTATTGTTAGCCTTTTGTGAAATATCGTGTACTTTTTTGTAAGATTTATGTCATTAGAGATTTTACACTTTTGGAAAAAATGAATTATTTTAATGAGGAAAAGTAATGAGGTCTTTTTCTCTTCTCCAAGTATTGCAGTCTGAGATCCTCTAACCATACACCATAGATTGGATAACTTATAAATGACAGTCCAAAATCAAGCCAAGAGCATATTCAGTATCTAGTGAAGGATAAATTCCTCAAAGACAGCCTTCTGACTCTAACTTTATATGGAAGATGGATTAGAGATTGCTTTTTGAGCTCTGTTATTAAAACACTGGTTCCTTTCACAAGGGCTTTGGTCCAATGACCCAGTGAACTTATAATCAAGTTTCTATATGATTCCAATTAACTTCCTATTTCAAAACCTCAAGTTTGAGGATTGCAACATAAGAATTGGGTGGAGCATTAATATACACTGTATGTACCACTGCACCAGGAGTAGGTGAAATATAATGGGAAAGAGAAGCCAAATTTTACTGAGAGTAGACAGAGCTCTTCTGTAGGTGATATACTTATATTTGGAACAGACCCGAAAGTCCAAATATGCTCAAGCTACTTTGCTGAGTAGGAAAAGAAAGGAAAGTAACTCAATACTCAACTGGCTGTTTTTGCTTTTATTTTTGTAGTGAAAAGTTAATGGGTATGTATACTAGGATATTACTACTAGATTATGACTTCAAGGGGAATTGTTTAGTAATAGAAATAAGTATTTGAAGATGGTTACCAGGAGCTCATGCCTCTTGTCCTAGCTACATGGGAGGCTGAAATGTGAGGATTATAGTGTTTTATTTGTTTATTTTTCATCAGGTAGAAAAGTTCCCTAGACTCCAAGACAAAGGAGCATGAGACCTTGAGTTCAAACTTTAATACTGGCAAAAAAAAATTGAATTCAGGGGGCTGGGAAGGTGGCTCAGTGGTAGAGCATTTGCCTTTCATGCATGAGGCCCTGGGTTCGATTCCTCAGCACCACATAGGCAAAAAGAAAAAAGGCCAGAAGTGGTGTTGTGGCTCAAGTGGTAGAGAGCTAGCCTTGAGCTGAAGAGCTGAGGGACAGCGCCCAGGCCCAGAGTTCAGGCCCACAACCGGACCTCCCCCCCAGAAAAAAAAGAATTCAGAAGACATGGGTAGATATAGATCTTCCAATTATTTAGTGGCTTTGGGAAATCACTTAATCTTCTAACTTCTATGTCATCATCTGTAAAACATGTAAAACGCTAAAAGTGTTTATCTATTAATAAGGTTGTTTATTTAATACAATGTATTCTATAAACAATATATAGTTTCAATGCTTTTAAAATATGAAGATTTAAAACAGCTAATGCTTTAATAAAGTATGCTGTTAACTTAATAATAGAAATGGGGATATTTTACATGTTAACTAGTAATATGCATGTACTCTTTATATAAAGATTTTAAAGATATATGATCCTAGAATATTAACTACATAACAATAATTTCCTTCCTTCCTTCCTTCCTTCCTTCCTTCCTTCCTTCCTTCCTTCCTTCCTTCCTTCCTTTCTCAAGATACTAATTGACCCCTGACATGAAA
The DNA here is from genome assembly GCF_000151885.1 of Dipodomys ordii. Taxonomy (NCBI): domain Eukaryota; kingdom Metazoa; phylum Chordata; class Mammalia; order Rodentia; family Heteromyidae; genus Dipodomys; species Dipodomys ordii. The sequence continues at coordinate 33,501,759 of NW_012267221.1, read as the reverse complement.
ATGATATATATTTTCCAGTACAGAGTGCTTTTAAGAAATGGTACATTGTTCACCGATAGTCCTATAAATGTGAATATAAATACTTAGGAATATAATACCTAAGCTATGTATGAAGGCAGAACTAGATTAATTTCTTATCATTTTCCTAGCAGTAGCACATGAGAGTCACTGCCGCTGGTTTATAAATTTATTTTTAATATTTTTATATGCTTCTCTCTCCCTTAAATATGAAAATTAAAAACTAGACAGTATGGAATCATGTATGTAATAAAAGCTTATTTTTCCTGTATTTCATAATTATGATTGTCTATTTTTCTTTTTATATTAAAGAAGTTAATAAATATTTAATAAAGTATAATATAGAAAAAACTTACTTAGCTTATTTAGCTGTCAAATAAATAATTTGAACATAATGAAGATTTTCAAAATGTTTAACACTAGATATCTAATTTAAATGGGATAAAATGATAACACATTTTGAAAATTTCACAAGAGCTGGGTAATGGAAATAATCTAAATGTCTATAAAAGGATGAATAAACAGGAATGGTAGATATACACATTGGAACACTATTCAGCCACAAGAATTGAATGAAATTCTGCCATATGAAGCAACAAGGATAGAACTGGTGATCATTATATGATCATTATCAAATAACCCAAGAACAGAAAGACAAGTACTTCATGATCTGCGTGCCCATGTGCAATCTAGAAATGTTAATCTTTTAGAAGTTGTGAAAATTGTGGCTATTATCAGAGGCTGAGGATAGTAGAGGTGATGAGAAATGGGGGAAAGTTGATCAATGCTAAGTTATAGTTAGGTAGGGGTAAGAAGTTCTGGCATGCACTTGCACAATAGTGTGACTATATGTTAACAATTACATACTGTATGTCTAAAAAAACAGATAAAGAATGAACAATTTTTTTCTCCAGAAAGAAATGACACATAAGGAGTAAATGCATTTAATTTGATTTAAACAATATGCTATATATATATATATATATATATATACACACACACACACACACATATATATATATATATATATATACTGAGTTACATGATACTCCACCAATAAGAACAAAATTTATACTTATATACATATTTAGATATTATCTACAAAATAGGTGAAATTTGGGAAAAATCAAATAAATCATTGCTTCTCTCTGGCATATATTTAAAAATTTTAAGAGCACATGTTTGATATTTGAATGATGGTGATATAAACATATTGAAATTTTATTTCTACCCCTAAATATATTTTTTACTGCCCATATTCAGTCCCAGCATTTACTGTGATAGTTTGCTACAGAAAATAGCATCTGAGCCATAATTTGTGCAACATTGGACTAGAAATCAGAAAAAGCTATGATCCAATCCTACTTCAAGCACTTCCCTAGTTTAAGCAACAATGAACACATCAATAATCTTTTCTGTCTTACTTGTGCCACATATAAACTGTAAACAATAAAATTGTAGAGATTTATAAAAACTGCATTATGAGGATATCCAATTTTTAAAAAGCTAAAACAGTGCAATAATTTTATTCCCACTCGTTCTTTTCTGTGCACTTGTTACGATCATACTCAGCAAAGCTTTCACTATTCTCTAAGGGTAGGTCATAAACACCATCTGGATGCTATTTTCAAGACTGTGATTCCAACTCTACCCTTTCTTGTGTGCTATTAGCATTTAATTGTGTAGTTTCATGTCTTTATTTATTTATTTATTTTTGGTCTTTAGACTTGAACTCAGGGCCTGGGCAGTGCTCCTGAATGTTTTTTTTTCCCCCTCAAGGATAGCACTCTACCATTTGAGCCATAGCAATTCATGTTTTTTGCTGGTTACTTGGTTACATACTTTGCTGTCCAATTTGTCATCCTCAGGTCTCAGCTTCCTGATAGCTAGGATTAGAGGTGTAAGTCAGTAGTGCCCTACTTCATGTCTTTTTATTTTAAGCATCAACAGACTTGATCTGTGTAGTCCACTATTACTCTTCAGTGATGATGCTAAAATAGAGAAAAGGATCACAAAGGCAGAGAAAACTATTTTGATCATCATTGTTCTCAGCCCAATTGATAGAAAAGGTTTAAAAAGATTTTTATTTGAGTAACAGGTGATTGAAGCAGTTTTGTTGGTTGAAATAGAGAACATGACATTTAGAAGAATGAAACGAAACAAAACAAAAAGGATTTCTTTGGCAGTATGAGAATTGGGGCTACATTCCTGGTTGGCTTTGTTTCTGTCTGTAAATGCTTGGGTATTTCACTTAACTTCTGGATTTCTGCTCTTTCATCTGTAAAATAAGGTTTAACTGACAAATTCAAAAGCTGTGATTATGTAATTTTCTACTTTACATGTTCAAATCTGTTGGTAATCTTCAGAAATGGCAGTGAAATGGTTCAGAGAAGTGCCTTTTAAAATTCTGCTTTACTCCCAAACTATTTATCTATGACAGTTTCCTATCCCAAAAACAAATATGAGAAAATCAGCATATAAAGAGACAAGATTTATTTTGGCTTACTGGGTTTGGCATGCTCTGTTCAGCTCATCTTAGCAGGCCTTACCCATTTCTCCCTTTGCTCCCTCTCCATGGTTTCTGTTGGAGTTTCTGCTTCCTCCCCACAGCTCCTTCCTTGGCTTATCAGGGGATGTTTGCTGACTACTGCAGCCTACTTAACTGACTGCTGAAGTCTTAGTGGTTACCTTTATGGCCTCATAATTCCAGTGTTAGTCATTCCTTCAATAACAGCATGAAGTGACAATGCCAAGATCTGCAGGGGGCGGTTCCCACTGAACCATGACCTAAGTGGTCTCTGCCTTGCTTGCTGGGTTAGGCAGTTCTGGGCAGGCACAGTACCTTGGAGATCTCTAAATGCTCTTCCCTGGAAGGTCTTTCTCATAAAAGTGTCTGTCAACAACATGTGTCTGTAATGGTTTTGCTCTGGCTGATTCCACAGATCCTTTAAGATACCTTTATTATTATTCTATTGTAGATAACTTCGCTCCTTTTGATTGGCAGCAATTACCACCCCATCCTAGCCCACCTTTCCTTCCTTGCTTCCTTCCCTTCCTTCATCCCTCCCTCCATCCCTCCCTCCCTCATCCCCTCCCTCCTTCCATCCTTCCCCCCTCTTTCCCCACCTTCTTTCTTTCTCTCTCTCTCTTTCGTTCTTTCTTTCCTGTCCCTTCCTTCCTTCCTTCCTTCCTTCCTTCCTTCCTTCCTTCCTTCCTTTCTTCCTTCCATTTTCTTTTTTTTTTGGTGGTGGGGCTTGAACTCAGGTCCTGGGTACTGTGCCTGAGGTTTTTTTGCTCAAGGCTAGTGCTCTACCACTTTGAGCCACAGCAATTTTGGTTTTCTTGTGGTTAATTGGAAATAAGGATCTTGGATTTTCCTGCCTGGGCTGGCTTCCAACTGAAACCCTCAGATCTCAGTCTTTTGAGTAACTAGGGTTACAGGCATGAGTACTGGTGCTTGGCTCATAGCCATTTGTTTACATGCACTCTCTCTGATCGAGTTCCATTTTTTTCAAATTTTTTATTGTGGTTAAGTGGTTACATAATTTCCCAAATTTCACAGTATTGTGGGATAGTGATGCTTAGTTAAAGTCACAAACACATTCTAACTTTCATTGTCTATCATGGTCTATAATATTTATGAGTTCTATGAGTTTTGCGATACAGTTATTTCTTCCACATTGGGTGATATGTACATTTCTTTTGTTTTGCATAGCATCAGCTGTTCCCTCTTTCCCACTTGTTCCCTCCCTCCCATCTCTGCCATTGAGTTGCTTAGTTCATTTTGGTCAATGTCCAGTGCAGCTGATGGGTCCCGCTGTTGTATGTTTTTCCCTCTAGTTCTGTGTTGTCCTCCTGGTTTCCCTCTGGTGTGCACATATATACCATATATGTGATCAGCAGCATGGGGTTATTTAGTAGTGATTCGACCAGCTGAGTGGAAGTCCTTTCTTTCTTAAGTCCTGTTAATTTTGTTGTATCACCTAACACCAAATTTTTAAAATCCTTTTACTCTGTTCCTTTTGTTTTCCAATCTGGCTATAGACGGTTAGCAAAACCCACCTGCAATCTGACTACTGTGCTACCTTAAAATGTTCTCCACTGAGTGTACTAGCTTGTGACTTTTTTGTTGTTGTTGTTCAGTAGTGGGGCCTGAACTCTGGGCCTGGGTGCTGTCCCTCAGCTCTTCAGCTCAAGTTTAGTGCTCTACCACTTGAGCCACAGTGCCACTTCCAGCTTTTCTGCTTATGTGGTACTGAGGAATTGAATCCAGGGCCTCATGCATACAAGGCAAGCACTCTACCATTGAGCCACCTTCCCAGCCCCAGCTTGTGACCTTTAAGCTTAGCTTTTCATAAAGTCTCAGGGCATGGCAAAAGGCAGCCACAATATAATACCTGAAGCTTCAGTCCAGTCTTGAATATATAATCTTCCTTTCCCTCTGAACCTCTTCAGCTGCTAGTTCTACATTCCTATCAGCATTCTGATCTTCTGGGGACTTGACAGAGTTGCCAGTGAACTCTATTTGCTGTTCTCTTGGTTTATTCCCACTCCTCCAAACATTTCCAAATTCATCCCATAAACCAATTCCAAAGGATCTCCTCATCACTAGATGACACTGGTTTCTTGGTTTTGATTTTCTTTGTTAGTTTCTCGCTACTGTAACTAATACCTGACATAACCAATTTACAGAAAAGGTTTACTTTTATGTGATTGTTTTACAGCTTTTTGGCTGTGATCATTTGGCCCTATTGTTTTAAATGATAATGACAATGACGGTGTATATCTGAGAAGTATGAGCTGAAACAATCTTGTTATTACCTGATAAACCAGGAAGCAAAGGATAGAGGAAAGGATCCAGGATACCCCAGTCCCCTTTGAGAACATATCCTCAATGACCCAAAGATCTTTCACTAGGATCCAACACTTAAAGTTTCTACCACTTGCTAGTAACCCCATAGACGGTGGATCAATATATGTTAACTACACCAAACTACTCCAGCATATGTTCACATCCAAATGTATGCTTCAAGATATTTATGTCAAGCAGTTGACATCCACACGATCTCCCCATGACCCCTCCCCCATTATTTTCCACATAAAACAATGTTGTCCATTTATACCATTTGGGACACATGCTACAAATTTGTAAACAAAAAGGTACATTTTAAGCCTGTCTTTTCACTAAGATAATTTGTACATCTCCTCATAGACCAGTTCTGTTGATATTCTTAGAAGTTTATTTCCTGCCTAGTGCCTTCTTTTCTCTATATGACTCAATTAAGATGGAAATTGAATTTATGTTTCCAAACTGTCTTAGTCGTTTTGACACTGTGTTTGACACAGTCATTATGACACATCCTGAAAGAAACAATTTTAAAGGAAGAAATATTGGCTTACAGGTTTTAGATGTTTCAGTCCAGAGTTGCCCGACTCTGCTGTTTCTGGGCCATGATAAGACAGAACATCACAGTGGAATGGCATGCTGGAGCAGAGTTACCTGACGGTGGCCAGAATATAGAAACAGAGGTAGTGTGGGCCGAGGGCAAGGTATATGACTCCAGGTACTCACTTCCTCCACCTAAATTCTATTTCCCCAGCTTGCACTACTTCCTATACTTCTATTCAAGTATGAATCTATCAATCACTACTCCACACTCCCACACTCCACCTTTGAATACACTTTATTGGGGAACCAAAGCTGCAATGCATAACCGAGCCTTTTGATGGACACTTCATATCCAAATCCTAGCACTAACCCATTTCCTTACTTCCCTAACAATAGGTACCTATGGCAATTGAGTTTGTGTTTTCCTTGTGCCTTAAAAATAATTAAATTAGGGCTGGGAAGGTGGCTCAGTGGTAGAGTGCTTGCTTTGTATGCATGAGGCCCTAGGTTCGATTCCTCAGCACCACATAACCAGAAAAAGGCAGAAATGGCGCTAGAGTGCTAGAGCACTAGCCTTGAGCTGAAGAGCTGAGGGACAGTGCCCAGGCCCAGAGTTCAGGCCCCATGAACGGCCAAAACAAACAAACAAAATTAATTAAATTAGAATATGTTAGAAGAGAATGTAAATCCAAGATGCAACATTTCTCTTTAAACCTTAAGAGAAGGTAAAGCCAGGTACTGGTAATCCTAGCTACCCAAGAGGCTGAGATCTGAGGATCACAGTTCAAAGCCAGCCCAGGCAGGAATGTCTGTGAGACGCTAATCTACAATTAAGCACCAGAAAACTGGAAGTGGTGCTGTGGCTCAAGTGGTAGAGTGCTAGCCTCGAGTTGAAGAGCTTAAAGACAGCACCCAGACCCAGACCCAGAGTTCAAACCCTATTTCTGACACCCCCCCCCAAAAGAAGGTAAATTTTAAGAATAATATTTGACTTATTTCCTAGATTTATGACCTCACTTCTTGCAGTGGTCGACTTTCAGTTTTAGCTGCATCTCTAGTCTCTCAAATTACTTTAGATAATATCAATATGATTAATAATTAATAATATAACTAATATAAAAAGAATATATTTTAGTGCTTATTTCCAATTTTCTAGCTGGGATTAGAGATCATAAATAAATGAGGATTCATATCACATACCTATTTTAGCTTTATTAGTAGATAAATATTTAGCATTTATTCCAGACATGGTGAATCTTGTTAACATGTTTGTGTATTTTAATTGTATGCTTGATATAGTCATGTCACATTATGTCTCAGAAATTTTTTATATTTTATATGTAAGAGTTTTCCTGTAATGATTACAGTAATATGAACTCTTCTTCAAAAATAGGACTAATTGTCATGCATAAAATTATGCAAATACTGTAGATATTTCATTAAAAGTGCTTCTGGATTGCTTTTATGACTTTTTTCATGCCACAGGGAAAACCAGTTCTGTCAGTTACACTATTGTTCCCATGAACATTCACTTTTGAAAATTGTCAATGATATGTATAACATAGCAACAGAAGTATTGTGACAGGTACTTTTGCTTACCAGCTTCTGATGGCATCTTAAACAAATCTGAGACTATACCAGTACACTGTCATAAATTTCAGAATATTAGTTAAGAAAATGGGTTTATGAGACTATCCAATTAAAGACAGAGACAAACAAGAGTTAATAACCTAGGAATGAATGACATACTGATGTCCATTTTTTCTATTTGGAATATTGTTGATTTTCTGTGTGTGTGTGGTAGAACTGGGGTTTGAACTCACTCCCTTTAACTTGTTAGGTAGGCATCCCACCACTGAGTTCTGCCTCCAGGCCTTTTCTGAACTGATTATTTTTGGGATTGAGTCTCAGTTAAATTAGAAAATCTACCTAATTTTGGCTTTCCCATTTACCTAAGATAACAGGTGAGGGCCACTGCATCCACCTTCTTTCTATTAAGATGGTATGTCAGGAATTTTCCTGCTCATCTTGACCTGGAATTGTGAAACTCCCAACCTCAGTTTCCCATGCATGAGATAACAAGCTGAAATCAACTGATTGAGAAGGAGTGTGGTCCAAACTATCATACTATAATCTTACACTCCCAAATACCTACTATAGGTGTCAGCCATCAGTGCTTGACTTGTTGAAATTTTGAAGTCCTATTTTTTTCTGTATGTTCAAGGCCCCTATTTCTTTTATCTCTTACTTGTAGTAATTTAATACACTATGCATTTATTTTATGTGTGTCATATTCATCTGCTTAGGTCATCTAGACTTTTAAATCTCTTTTTCTATCATTTGGATGTGTGTTTCTAAGGACCTATGTATTAAATGCTTTTGGCCAGTTAGTTGTATACTTAAGAGGCTGTGGAACTTGTAAGAAGTGGGGTCCAGCCATACCAGAATGTACCCTTAAAGGGAATAGCAGTGTCTTAAACACTTAACCATTTTTCTTTACCTCTCAGCTCCCAAGAAGCAAGCAGTTTCCTCTGACATAAGCTCCAGCCTTGATGCATTGTCTCACCAAAGGTCTGAAGGCAATGGAACCAACCAATCATATGCTGAAACTGTACTTTCCCAAATGTACTTTCTCATTAAATAAGTTGTTCAAATTTTACATTTATCTCAGTGACAGAAAGCAAACACACTGTCATTTCCTCACAATCATAGCTTTGTAAGTTATTTCTGAGATTCTCAATTACTGAGATTATAGGAATGCAACACTATGCCACACTTACAATTTTTTTGGTTCAATACCTGTTTATCCTTCTTGTTACTGAGCATAATTAAAATTTTGGTTCTGACTAAATTTTACTTCCTAGAGCTAATATCCAAAGCTCTCTTGGGAAAAGTAGCTGGTAGCTGATTTATAGAGTTCAGAGCAGTGGTAAAGAGAATTCTGATAATCCCCAAAATGCTCCCCTCATTATGTTTTCTTAGCTGTCAAAAGATATCAGATTTGGTTGAAATTATCTTCATATCAAGAGATTGTGCTGGATTGTAAATAATTAAGTGCCTTTGTCAATGTGGGAAACTCTCTGTGTGTTCATATACTCATAAAAATGGAAAGATTCAGCAATCATCAATAATGATGGTTGCTGGCTTTGAAAATGGAAGTCCTCATCATTTATTAGTCAGTCATCTAAAGGGGACTGACACAATTCTAAAGTAGTGTTTATTTAGAAGTGAAGTTTGAACTCTGAACCTTACTCTTGCCAAGAAAGTGCTCTACTACGTGAGCCATGCTCCTGGGCCACTTTGACTTAGTTGGAATAGGGCCTCACATTTCTGCCTGTGTTTGCAATCCTCCTGTGTAGCTTGGATGACAGGTATTCACCACCACACTCAGCTTTGTTGACTGAAATGAACTGTTGGTAAGATTTTCCCTAGTCTGGCAGTCACCCTGGTCATTAACTGCTAAATAGCTAAAGCAACTATGTCTAGCCCAGGATTAGTGGTTCATAGATGTTAGAATTCTTGAGACTCTTCAATTCCTTATTAAGACAGATGTCAGACTTTGTCCTCATTAGGTTTAGTACAGCCAGAACATTTGCATTTCTAATAAGTCCCCAAATAATGCTAGAGCATGACTCTATGAACTATGGCCACAAACAATGGACTGTAATAGAGATAGCAATATGACTGAGATTCTAATATCCAGATACTCTTCACAGTATCTACTACAGCAACATTGGTGTGTGCATAGCATACTTGCTTGTAGCAATCTTCAGAATAAAACGGTGATAGGCTCTACAGGGTGATAAGCTCTATAGGGTGAGCTGTAAACTATCACAACCCTGTGATTTCAAAATGATTATGGGATTAATGTATACTTAACTTTAGGAAGTAAGAAGTTTGTTCTTGCATAATTATTATTTGAAGATTTATAATCGATATTCTCTTACATTTGTGTCATAGTAATAAGCATGAATAATGTTTTAGCTGATTTCTTTATATTGAAAAAAGAGTGAGGAAGACTGATTATTATGACATCAGTTTTATTTCATTGCACTAAGAACATTTGGTTGAAAAGATCAAACAATCAGTGAACATCCATAAACTATGTATTTAAGATTATAAGCCTTTAAATTTTATTCCACAAACAGGTTGATTATTGCTATGAAGACAGAATGGTCTATGAAGTAGAATTACAAACAGTTTTAAATTTAATATAAATCCAGATGTGTATTCATCTCTAAAATGGAAATTGATTCATGCAACATATCTTGGTTCATTTAAAACCCATCTATAATTTATAAGTGTAACTTTATAGTTATTTCTTTTACTGTCTCGTGGGAAAAGATCAAGGAACATGAAGTGTTTGTTTTTTCTGATAATTGCTTTCTTTGTTTTTTGAAGAAGAGTTTAATTTTTAAACTTATTAGATTTTAACTAAGTTTAAAATATTTATATATGCAGTATTATTGAATTTAGTTTTTGCAGTACTGTGGTTTGATCTCTGAGATTTGTGTTTGCAGACAAGTGCTCTACCACCTGAGCTAATCCAAAATGTTTATATTTGATATGTGATATAATATAGTATCAAATATATTTATGTTAATATGAGATATCATTTGTCTAAAATGTTTAATTGTGGTTTTAATATCTATTTAAAAGTTTCTTTACTATACTAACATAAAAGAGATAATAGCTTGGCAAAAAGATCTAGTGGATTAAAACTAGAATTGCTTCTAAGCAAAAGTATCATTTTTAACAAGTGCCTGTGTTTTCTCTCACAGTGGACAGTATACTCTTTTCCTGAAATGCTTTTTATCTGTGCAATAGAATTTTATGAACTAAAACTATTATTTGAAAACTACCATATGTCAGAAAGTATGTCCAAAACTAGAATCCCAGTGGTACAGATACAATCTTCATCCTTACAAAATTTACAGACTTTGGACATGTCATGGCTTGGGTATGTATTGTTTCCCCAAATGTCTATGGGATAAAGGCTTGACCCCCAATTAATGGGGGGTCAATTCGTAGGGGTAACTTTTTCAGGAAGATGTTATGGTCATCAATGTATTAACCCATTGGTTGAACTTAGTTGTAGTTAATAGGTTATGGGGGTCACACCTGTGAAGAAGACACCTTGTCGCTAGCACCTTCCTCTCGGTGTTTTAGTTTCCACGACATAAGCATCTTTCAACTCTGCTATGCCTTTCACCAGGACATTTCTTCATTGCCACAGCCTAAAGAAAATGGAACCATGGAAGCAAAGACTGAAGCTTCCAAAAGCATGAGGCAAAAATCTTTCCTCCTTTAAATTGTCATGTTAAGTACTTTGTCATAACAATGTAAGACTGGATAACACCAAAACTTAAGTGGGATCATTATGGTGTGACTATTCCTGATATGTGGATCAAAAGCAGTTGGGACTGCTTCATGAGAGAAATTCAGAAAGGCTTGGAGAAATAGGCCAGAGGAAGCTTAGAAATCTTAGAAGCTCTTAATTTATGGAATAGTAGCAGCTCAGAAGACCAGAAAGCTTAGAAAGAAGCATGCAGACAATAAAGACTGCACGCCTTATGTTTCAGCTGGTGGGTTAGTTACATTTGCATAGCTGTGACATAGATACCTTTGAGAACAACTGATGGAGAAAAAGGATATTTAATCTCATGGTCAGCCTATGATGGGCTGGATCCATATTCTTCTCCAGAAAGAAGATGATGGCAGCAGGACTTTCTTGACTTCATGGCAGAGTGGAAGCAGAGAGAAGGAGGGAGAGGGCTGCGACAAAATGTAACCACAAAGTATATGCACCAGTGACTTAGGTTCTTCATCTATGAGAGAATGGTAAGCTTCTGTGCTATGGCTTGGATGTCATTTGGATTTGTTTCCAAATAATTCATATATGAATTTAATAACTATTTGAAGGTAGTAAGAAGATAGAAACTTAGCACAAAATACTATATTTAGAAAGAAAGCATTAAGAAAAAGCCCATCAGGATTACTGAAGACAGTGATTACATAGAAGGGAAGAGGGAGACGAGAGGTTACAAACATGTCCTTCCCCTCCGCCTCTTGTCCCATGTTAGCTGCACTGACCCAAGTCTCTGCTAGCAAAAAAGATTTTGGCCTGTCAGCCTCAAACCATCAGCAACACTAGACAAAATAAGTCTCTTTTCTTGATAAATTACCTAATAACAAACATTTTGTTATAAAGAGAAGCAAGAACTTCAAATTATTTCAACTTTATTAGGAAAGCTGAGAATGAGTCAATTGACATAAAAAATAGCCTAGTCAATAAAAATCAGTTATTTTAACAAATTCGTGTATGCTCTGTGTAAGTTTGTGCATCTGATTAGGTTTCATTCACAATGACTTTCAAATTCTTTTCTAGAGAGTCACTGGAGGCTCATAAAAACAAGACACACACACACACAAATAATAAACTAAACAAAACAAAAAACAGAGATGTAGCTCAGGGAGCAAGAATAAATTTCTATTTACTTGAACTTTAGAAAAGGTATAATAACTTTCTATGTGCAGTATTAAATATGCTATAATGTAACCAGTTTAAATATATTTATAATAATTATATGCAGCTTTAACTCTTACAGAAATAAACTAACAGAAAATTTTCATTTATGCAGAGTTACATATTTTTCTCTCTTGAGAATTGAATATCAAACTTATTCAGTAGTTCATTTGAGAAGAGAAAGAGTGCTAATTGTGTTTATAATGAAAAATAGTAGATAAGTAAAAAATGTGTGGATGTCACAGGAATGAATATAAATAACATTTAAAAGAGTCTATGCTATGATTACTATAGCAAGTCTTGTTCATTTGTATCAGCACTTTAATTTTCACATATAATTTAGTGAAGAAGATAATTTAATGATAATAACAGGAAGGAAGTTTAGGCAATGTTATTTTCCTTAGATTTGAGAATTATTATTTCTGGCAAAGGAACTTCTTATTATTATTTCTCCAGTTATTTATTAGTGTTTAATAAATCTTTTTTTCTGCTGTAAGCAGGTGTGCATTCCATTGTTTATTCGTATATATGATTTTTGCAAATAACCAATGTCCACAATTCTACACACTACACATTAGTATTTATACACACTATACATTAGTATTCACACTATATTGTACATATACATTATATATTAATATGCTTTCCACATTATTCATTATACATACTAATGTAACCTCAGTAGAAGGGGTTTCTGAAATTGACAGATTGATTCAGCAATTGAGAAGGAAGTTCAAAAACATTTTGAAAAAGAATAAAAAAATTATTTGATTGAATATTTATGTCAAGCTATGTTAGCGAAGAGATTGGGATATTACTGAAATGCGAGTATGAAGGTAGATGGTACCAAATAGAACATTCAGAAGCCTATTTAAAAATATATGGTCAATATACTCACATTTACATAGTCAGTATATCTACACTGATATTCTCAGTGTATGGACCTTTATATGCAGTAAAGATGTAGAAGAACTGGAACTCATACTCAGTTTGTTGGCATGATGGTTAATCCCAACGGTCAGTGTAATTGGATTTAGAAGCATTTAGATTAGTAAAGTATACTTCTGGACTTGAGGACTTCCAGGAATGATTAGATCAAAGGGGCTCTGACATAAAGAGTGATTTAATCCACTGATAGATTCAAACTTTGAAAAGATTATGGAGGAGTTGTGATGTTGGAAGGAGAGATGTGGTTGGAGGCAGAGCCTTTGGATTTATAGCTTGCTGATCCCTTCCTATTCCTACCCTTCCGTGTTTGCATTCGCTATGAAGTGGACAGTCTCTTCCTTCACTTGTTTCTGTTAGGCCAAAATAACTCCATTTTTTTTCTAGGCAGCCATTTGATTTGTAAAGTATAAGGATGAGCTGACCATGCCCGCGCCTGTTGTTTGTGCAGTAAGGGCAAGCAGACACTATCTGTAAGGGAACCAAAAGAAGTTAAAAATAAAACCAGACAAAGGCTGCCAGAAGTCAGCCTCTGTCCCTTCTCCATCCTTGCTAAAAAGCAACAGAAAATCTTTCCTTCAGTCAAGTTTACCAAGCTGGCACTTTTGCAGAAGGCTACTGACAACTGTGAGGCTTATCACCAGTTGCACTGAGTTGCAGCTTATAATAAAAATAATTTCTGTAATAGTGTCAATAGCATTGATAGTATTGGTCATGCTGACCAAGTCAAGATTATGTTTTGCCTATGCTCCTGTGACTCAAGGCTATGTTTTTGCTATGATTTGTTTCTGTAACTTTGCTTGCTTGCCTCAGTAACAGAGCCCAGAAAAACAAAGGTGAGAGTCAGGTCAGTGGAGGCGTCCAATCAGTAAAAAGCACATTTGTAACCCTTCTGTTTTAACCAATAGAAGGAAGATTCGCTTCATGCTTGCAGTTAATTTATGATTTGTGGTTTTGCCTTATAAAAGCTAGCCTGTAAGACTGGGAGGGGTTGCTCTCTCCATAGAGATGGCCTTCACCAGTCAGTTCAATTCTTGATGCTTGGCACGAAATAAAGCTTCACTTAACTTTTGCTTTGTATCAGCCTCCATCCTTTGATCATGAAACTTATCAGTTGCCACTTCCACAATGTTCTCCCATACAACAGACTTAGAATCATAAAAGCCAAGACTATGGTCTGAAGTTAGGTAATCAAAGTAAATCCTCCTCCAACTATTTGCTTCTGTCAGTAGTTTTGTGTCTAGCAACAATGAAACTAACACAGTAGGAATGCTAAACTCTATAGACAACTTTAAAAAAGTATTCTGGCGGTTTCTTGTAAAGAGAAGCATAGGCCCATATGACATAGCAATTCCATACCTTGGTAATTTCTCATGAAATTAGAAGACCTTTATGTGAGTGGTTTTAGCAACATTTATTTTGTAATAATCAAAAATATTTCAACATAACATTTTGTACATCTCATTGTTGGAATGGGTCCACCTGTATCCCTATTTAAACTATTTATTTTTCCCTTCCCCTCCACAAATTATACCAACATCAAATACAGTGAAAACTGGGGTTATACTGTGGGGGAGGGACATACAAAGCAACAAAGAAATCATCTTATAAATATGTTAGAAACAATCACAAGAAAGAAAAACCATTTGAGTCCTTATCTTGGGGTTCATTTCACCTAACATCAACTTATCTGACCTTTTCTGTTTGTCTCAGACGTATACTAGTTATTGCAAATAAGGGAAAGCATGGGACCTATGTTTCTTTGAGCCTGGCTTACTTCAATTACAACTTTGGGTGGGTTGGGAGGGAGGGAAGGGGTTGGGGGGGTGTGGAAGGCAAGGGAGGTGGGGAGGGAGATGGAAAGGGGTGGGAGGGGGAAACAAAGGAGGAGGCAACAATGCTTAAGAAATGTACTCATTACCTTGCCTATGTAATTGTAACCCCTCTGTATGGTATTTTCACAATAAAAAAATATTTAATAAATGAATATAAATATTGTGGCATACTAATAATATAGAACCATACAAACAATAGGAATAATGTATTGACACACAACAAGAACAGAAACATACACATACACAAACATGCATACCAACACACACATTATGACATAGTGTATGATTCCAGAGCACAGAAGGGCCAGGTCTGTAGTAATAGTTGCCAGAGTCCAGAGAGAAGAAAAGAATTGACTACAGTGGAATAGAAAAGACTTTTGGGGTGCTGGATGTATTTGTATCTTGTTTATATCACAATTTTGTAACACATTAATTGTCAGAGTCTGTCAATTTATACTTTTCATAATGAATTTTATTATTTGTAAACAATCATTTAATAAAACTGATGTAACGAAAACAATTTATTTACATTTTACTTGAAATTTTATTAAATTTGATGATTAATTAAAGGCAAATTAATATTGAGGACAGGTTAGTTTACTCTATTCATAAAGAAAGTATACAGCTCCATTACTTGAATTCTCTTTTCATATAATAGTTTGCTCTGCAAATATTACTGTTTTCTTTGTTAGGCTGATCATTAGATATTATTATTGTATTTTGTATTTTCATTTCTATTATATTTGTTTTATTATCAGCATAACTTAATGATATTTATTATTTTTATTAAATCACATATTCTTTTTTTATTTAATTTTAATTTATTTGTGAACATACTGTACAGAGGGGTTACAATTACATGGGCAGGATAATGCGTACATTTCTTACCAAGCATTGCAGCCTCCTCCTTTGTTTTACCCTTCACACCCCTTCCCAGCCCCCCCCCCCCCCCCCCAACCCAATCCTTCCCCCCCTTCCCCCCCCCCCGCACCGACATTGTAAAGCTCATTTTGGACATGACAACTTGTACTTCTCATTGTTGCAACAGGTCCACCTGTATCCTTAAACAACTGGTTTTTCCCCATCTCCTCCACAAGTTATACTGACATCAAATATAGTGAAAGCAGGGGTTATACTGTGGGGGAGGGACATACAAAGCAACAAAGAGATAATCTTATAAATGCATTAGAAACACATATATGAAAGAAAAAAACATTAAAATACATATCTAAGGGTTCATTTTCCTGACATCACATTATCTGACCTTTTCCGATTGACTCATACATATACTAGATATTGCAAATAACGGAAACCATGGGACCTATGTTTCTTTGGGCCTGGCTTACTTCACTTAATATAATTTTTTCCAAGTTTTTCCATTTCCTAACAAATGGGGCAATGTCATTCTTTCTGATGGAGGCATAGAATTCCATTGTGTATATATACCACATTTTCTTGATCCATTCATCTACTGAGGGGCATCTGGGTTGGTTCCATATCTTAGCTATGGTAAATAATGCTGCAATAAACATTGTTGTGCTGGTAGCTTTAGTGTGGTCTTGTTTGTAAACATTTGGGTAAATGCCCAAAAGTGGGATTGCTGGGTCATAGGGGAGTTCTATGTGAAGTCTTTTGAGGAACCTCCATACTGCTTTCCAAAGTGGTTGAACAAGTTTACATTCCCACCAACAATGTTCCTTTCTGTCCACATCCCCTCCAGCAGCTGTTGTTGTTAGAGTTCTTGTTTTTTGCCATTCTAACTGGAGTGAAGTGATATCTCAATGTTGTTTTGATTTGCATTTCTTTTATGGCTAGGGATGTTTTACTAAATCACATATTCTTTTAACTTTTTCTGATGTGATATTGGTTTATGCCAAATTATGATGCATCATATATTTATCTTAAACCATAGGGACAAATATATACATAAAGAAATACACAAATGGACAAAGAAAGTCACATTTAATATAATTATTTCACTAATAGATCTAAGATCTAACAGACATAAACATAGTCATAAAGGAGAATTCTCAGAAGTAAAAATGGCTAATAGATACATAAAGCAATGCTCAACATCTCTGGCCATAAAAGAAATGCAAATCAAAACAACACTGAGATTCCACTTCACCCCAGTTAGAATGGCCAGTGCCATGAAAACAGGCAACAACAAATGCTAGCAAGATGCAGCCAGAAGAATGGGAAGGTAAGTTTGCTCAATCACTTTGGAAAACAGCATGGAGGTTCCTTAAAAACCTAAACATAGAACTAACTACCCTATGACCCAGCAATTCTACTCCTGAATATTTATTCAATAAACACAAACAGGTTGTAATAAAGCCACCAGCACAATCATGTTCATTGCAGCACTAGGCACCACAGACAAGGAATGAATCTGCACAGATACCTCTCAATGGATGAATGTCAAGAAAATGTGATACACACACACACACACACACACACGCACACTGGAATTTTACTCATACATTAGTAAAGAATAGAGAAATGCTAAAAATATTATTCATTATGTAACATTTATGCCAAATTTAAAACATTTGGGTTATTTTAAATTATCACATAAAAACATAAACAATATTTCTATTTTAAGCATATGAAAAATTAATATGAAGATATAAATTTATACGGCTTTGTTAAATCATAGTTCAATGTTAGAACTGGAATTCAAACTGAGATAGTAATTTCAGGTTTAATATTCATTGATTGGTGTTATCATTTTACCAACAGGCATGAAGCTTTTACTTACAATGTACACTTAGCAAGTAGAGTAAAATGGAACATAAATAAAACATTCTCAAAATTTATTCAGATATTCTTCCAAAGTATAATTTGATTTTCACCAGGAAATCAAAATACATGACTATATTCTAAGACCACAGGGATTTTAAATAGAAGCTACTAGCAGTGGAAGAAAAATGTGGTTGTAAAATAAAAGTGATGCAATGTATTCAAAGTATCACATACACATAAATACCTCCAACCAGTTTAAAAATAATTTTCAGAAGCCTTAGTGGGGGACAGGAATTTGGTCAAGTAGTAGAGTGCTTTTTTAAAAAACCAGAAGGTAACGAGTTTTATCCACAGTACTACAGAATAAAATCTTCAATGGATATTTTGTCTCTATATTAATTTAATTTGATTCAATTAATTTAAATTTAATATTTTATTTGTTATCTTCATTATTTGCTATTTCCATATGTATTAGAAAATTACGTATGTTGAAAAAATACATTTCATGATTCATTAGAATTGTTTGACTTCTATGCTGCTATTCAGTGAATCATTCCAAAATCTAGCAGGCAAACAAAAACCTTTATTACCTCATAGTGTCTTCAGATTGAGGATCTGAACAGTTAAGTAGCATTATTTTCCACCTGAGAGCCTCTCATTATGATCAAAGCACAGATTCATGTTTTGGTTAGTTAATGGTTCAACTAGAATCCATTCAGTGGTTCTCGAAAGCCTCAATTTTTTTTTTCTCAGACTCTATAGTCTGCAAATGTAGCTCCAAATCCAGGCCTATCTCAAGATACAGAAGCTAAGTACTCACCCCAGAGAGAAGCTTTTTATAATTTTATCTCAGTGGCATCACATCACTCTTGTCTTACACTGTTCATTAGAAGAGAATCATATGCAAAGTGAATATATTACAAAGGAGTGTGACTCTCAGCAGGCAAAACATTAAGGGTCATGATAGAAAGATTTATGTCTCTCCTATATATTAAAAACCCAAGGTTGCTGGGCACCAGTGGCTCACACCTGTAATCTCAGGAGGCTAAGATTTGAGGTTCTGGGTTCAAAGCCAGCCTGGGCTCTTATCTCCAATAAACCACCAGAAAACTGGAAGTGGTGCTATGGCTCAAGTGGTAGAGTGCTAGCCTTGAGCTGAAGAGCTCAGGGACAGCACCCAGGCCCAGAGTTCAAGTCCCAGGACTGACAAAAAAAATAACAAACAACAAGGTTCCCCAAAGTTTTATCCCTTTACTACCTGCTCAAAGTTTAGAATCCCATTATATTTATCAGTCCTCTATGTGGATGGAGTTCTTCAGGTGCAGTTTAAAGTATATTCCATCTCAATCTAAGAAACTAAGAAGATAACGTATTTACCCCCAAATGATTGGAATATATCTTTCTGGTTTTTAAAAAGAGAAAGTCACCAGTGACAGAAAAGTTATTGTCTTTCAGAATTCTAAAATCTGTTTAAATATTGAAAGAGTCTCAATTGAGCATCAAGGCTGAGCTAATTCTCCATGGTATTCATCTCTGCTCTCTGGGTTCCTTGTTTCTCTCTTATGAACTGTGCTTTTTTCATGAAAGATAACACTTTTTTTCTGTTAAGCAGATGTCTGCTTTCTATAAATGGAATCTGGAACTCCAAAGGCCGCTTTTCATTCTGTACTCCTTTATCAAAAATTTCAGTTTGGTGAAATAGGAATATTTTTATTGTTATTTTTATGGAGTTGTACAAAGAGGTTATAATTTCATTAATTCAAGTTGTGAGTATAATGATTCATTCTTGGGCAATGTCACTCCTTCCTTTGCTCTTTCCCATTCTCCCTCTCCCATCCTTACCCCCGCATTAGAGAGCTTACTTTTTACATAGTGCCTTTTTTACAAAGACTGCCTTTATTCACCCTTCTCTATATTTGTAGGCCTCTCCTTTCCTAAACAAAGTGGAGGAAAAACATGTTTCCATTTGAGAAATTTTAAGTGATTAAATCTTAGTTCTTTTAATGTCACTTTTCTTTTTTAAGGCTTCTTAATTTATTTTTATTTTATATAAGTAGTTATACAAGAGGGCTTCAATTCAACATGTCAGTTTATGAGTAGAATGAATCTTGATCAGTGTCACTTCTGTCATTCTCTGTGATCTGTCCCAATCCCACTGAAACCTTCAAATTACCTAGTTCCATTTTCTCATACGAACATTGAATATTATGACTGTATTTTCCCATCCTTTTTTTCTTCCTTTTTGTCTGCTACCCCTCTGACTTCCTCTTGCTCTGACAAAACGTGTTTCAGTTTCCTGGCATCTATTTTGTTAAACTGTATGCTAGTTGTTCAAAAGGGTTACACTATTGGAATGTACCCCTGAAGACAGAGAGTATAGTTTGGTGAGTTTGTTTGTGTATATATGCATGCACCTGAAAAAGGTACAGTAAGTGAAGTCAGACTCAAAGAGACAAAGAAAACATATTTTCTCTCCTGTGTAGCAGGTAGATCTAAAGTATAAATGTAAATGAAACATCACTTTTCTTTGGATTTATGTCTTGATGGTTGCAAGTCACTACTAGAAAAAAGAAAGCAACTTCAACACTTTTCTCAGACATCTTCTTAGAAAGATCACACAGTTCATTGGACAGATGGTTTTATATTTTATGAAATCCTGTTTAGTATTGTTAGTTCTTCTGCTACTAAACAATAAGGATTCTTTATTATTTTTCCAGTTTGAAAGACCTTGATTTTTTTTTCACTTTTCTGGAAGCTCTTGTAACAGCATACTCAAAGTCTAACATGTCACAAAAGGGGGTTTGTGCCACTGGTGTTTTATTAACATGCCTCTCAAAGATCACTGGGTTGTTGCCATGGCAATCCCAATATTCAGGTACTAAATTCTGAATTGCTAATCTGTTTATGCTTAATAAAATATGCCAGAATCTGGTGGTTGAAGAAACAAACAGTTTCTGTAGGTCAGGAAACCAGGAACAGATTTGCTGGTGTTTCTGCCTTAATGACCCCTTAGGAAACTGAAATCAAAATGTCATCTGTGACTCCAATCATCTTGTATTTACCAAACATATTTCACATTCAAGCTTATTCTTGTGATCCCAACATGCTTCAGGAGATCTGCTTTTAGCTACAGGAAAGAAATGCTGCATGCCATGCTAGCTCGTCTCCCCCAAACTGAGAGAAGTGAGACAGAATTAGCCACAGTCTTTTTGATTTTAAATGAAAGGTCACATTTCTTCTTCTTCTTCTTTATGCATTGTCCAATTTGTTTGAAGTAAGTCAATACACTCAGCCCGTAGGCTTGAGTAATAACAGGTGACAGGGATAGCTGAGGTTAAATTCAGGATGTGTTGAGAGCTGGGTGTAGGAGTGACCAGGTGTAGAATGTGTGTGTGTGTGTGTTTGTGTTTGGGTGTGTGTGTAGGAGCTAGGACAGGTGCAAGGATGGTTGGGTTAGAAGTGGGTGTGGAGATGGGAGCAAGGAGCCTCTTCAAGGACACACTTAAAAATATATATAACTATATACTGGAGTTGTCCATAATATTTGGTTAACTTGTTCACAATTCTAAGGTTTTAAAAATATATTTTATACTTCATGTCATAAAGGGGAGACTACAGATATACTTTCCTATATTCCCCAAATATTTGATTTAATAGTTCTACGATAAGCTCAATGATTTGCATACATAGAAAGGTCCCCTTTGCTGCTGATACTGCTGGAATTTGCTTTGTGTCATAGAAAGCTCAAGTTCTAATGCAAATAAAAGCCTGGCTTAGCTCAGCAAGAGGCTATTAAGAGTCCATTACATATAAGATAGGATCTTGCTGGTCCAAAGATTCAGATTGTTCTCTTCTCATAATCCTCATCTTTCTGAGTCACCAGAGTTACGTTGCCTGGTGAGCTCCATGGAGTTGGGTGAGGCCAGCTTATCTGCAGTGGAGTCAGATTCTTCAGAAGTTAAGAGAGGAAGTTCTTGTTTGACTTTCCTACTCATTCTGGGATAATAAAGCCTTCCTACACACTCTGGGAGAGTCAGGCCTTTTTTAGCTTGGAGCATTGATGGTGAATATGCATAATCACCAAAAAGATGGAAATAAAGTGTCTTAAATGTAGATGGCTGTGAGTTTTTAACTTTTTCAGTCAAACTAATATAGTATCTAATATCCAAATAAAACATGAGGTACAGAATTACAGTGCCCTACTCAACCATAAATAAAAAGGAAAGAAAAAGATGCTTGTAAAATAAGTGCAAATCTCTAAATTCTTATATGGTTCTGAAATAATTATGCAATAAATCTACCAAACAAATTGTATAAAAAGTGACATCAGATGCAATTAAGGTAGTTAGAGACCTTCTGAAAGGTAAAGATTGTAAAATCCATGTAAAATGGGTAAAATTGACAATTGAATTATATGAAATTCTTTCAGATGCAAACATAAACTAGTATCAAATTATAGATGGTTCGATTAAGAATTCATACTGGACCTATAAATTCATTGTTAAATTATAACATTAAAGTATTAATACTAAAGTGCACATACATATATTTTGTTTTCTTTGTTCTTAATATATATATATATTTATATTATTTTAAAGATACTATAAAGAGAAGTTACACTTACATGAGCAAGGTAATGAGTCCATTTCTTATTGAGTATTGTTATCCCCTCCTTTATTTTTCCCCTACCATCTCTTTCTTCAGCACCTCCTGAACTCCTCCCTGTCCTCCCTCCACTAACCTACAAAGTTGTAACATTCGTTTTCAACATACTGTCTTGAACATCTTATCATTACAATGCTTCATTTTGTATCCTTAATTCAGCATTTTGTTATTTCCTTCCCTCCCCAAATTAGAAAAATGTATATATAAGATGCAGGAAAAGGGAACCAAATACAGTGACAACAGGGGTTATACCATGGGGGAAGAACATATAAAGAAACAATAAAGCATCACATAGTACATTATAAGTACATTAACAAGAACAGCAAGAAAGATAAAATCTCTTGTGTCCCTATCTTGGTGTTCATTTTGCTTAGCATCAAGTTATATTGTCATTTGTGCATAGCTTTTGAACTGCTCTGCTTGTCCTAGTTATTGCAGATAAGGGAAACCATGAGACCTATGTTTCTTTGAATCTGGCTTACTTCACTTAATATAATTTTTTCCAAGTCTTTCTGTTTCTTAACAAATGTGATGGTGTCATTCTTTCTGATGGAGGCATAGAATTTCATCACACACACACACACACACACACACACACACACACACATATCACATTTTCTTGATCCATTCATCTACTGAGTGGCATATGGGTTGGTTCTATATCTTAGTTATGGTTAATAATGCTGCAATAAACATAGTTATGTTGATAGCTTTAGTAGGGCCTTGTTAGTGATTGTTTGGGTAAATGCCCAAAAGTGGGATTGCTGGGTTATAGGGGTTATGTGTAGTCTTTTGAGGAAACTCCATACAGCTTTCCAAAGTGGTTGAACAAGTTGACATTCCCACCAACAGTGCAGTAGGGTTCCCTTTTGGCCATATCCCCTCCAGCATCTGTTGTTATTAGATTTCTTGGGGTGAATTGGAATCTTTCTTGATTATACCTATTCTAGCTGGGGTGAAGTGGAAACTCAATGCATGTCTTTTATGGCTAGAGAAGTGGAGCATTTCTTCATGTGTCTCATGTCCATTCTTATTTCCTCTTCAGAGAAGCCTGTCTTTAAGTCTTTAGCCCACTTATTAATTGAGCAGTTGTTTCTTTGAGGATTTGTTGTTGGGGGATTTACTTTTTTGAGTTTCAAGTATGTTTTAGATATGAGACCCTTGTTCATTGTATGACTAGTGGAGATATTCTCCCAGTCCATGGGCTTTCTATTGATCTTGCTAGCTATGTCCTTTGCCATGCAGAAGCTCTGCAATTTCATGCAATCCCATTTGTCTAACCTTTCTTTTATTTGTTGTGTTTCTGGGTCTTTATTAAGAAAATTTTTGCCTGTGCCAAGGAGCCCTAGAGTTTCTCCTATTCCTTCCTGTAATGTTTTCAGGGTGTCTGCTTTGAATTCAAGGTCTTTAATCTATTCAGAGTTGATCCTGGTGCAGGGTGATAAATAAGGATCTAGTTTTAGTTTTCTACAAGTAGTTAACCAATTTTGCCAGCATCATTTACTGAAGAGGCTGTCTTTCTTCCATTCTATTTTTTTAGCCCCCTTATCGAAGATTAGATGGCTATAGGTCTGTGGGTTTCACTTCTGGGTCTTCAGTTCTATTCCATTTGTCCTCAGGCCTATTCTTGTGCCAGTACCAAGCTGTTTTGATTACTATGGCTTTGTAGTAGAGCTTGATATTTGGTATTGGTATTCCTCCAGCTCTATTCTTTTGCTAAGGATTGTTTTTGCTATTTGGAGGCTTTTATTATTCCATTTAAATTTTTGAATTGTTCCTTCTATTTCCTTGAAGAATGAGGTTTGGATATTGATAGGTATCCCATTGAATTTGTTGATAGCCTTTGGCAATATTGCTATTTTCAGGATGTTAATCCTCCCAATCTAGCTGCATTCCTTAGTTCTGCTTTAATTTACTTTTTGGAGTTTTTAAAGTTTTCATCATAGAGGTACTTCACTTCTTTAGTTGTTAGCTCCTAAGTATTTTATTTTTTGCTTTCCTAATTTCAACCACTCTTCCCATTATTGGCAGAAAAGCCATTGATTTTTGAAGGTTAATTTTGTATCCTGCTACTTTGCCAAAGTTTCCAATCAGCTCAAGTAACTTGGGAGTGGAGTCCATGGGGTTCTTTAAATACAAGATCATGTCATCTACAAGAGGAAGAGTTTTACTTCACCTTTCCCTATTTGGATCCCCTTTATGTTTGCATCTTGTCTTATTGCTCTAGCTAAGCATTCTACTACTAAATTGAAGAGAAGTGGAGAGAGAGAGGACATCCTTGTCTCATTCCTGAATTTAGAGAAAATGGCTTTAGCTTTTCACCATTAAGTATAATGCTGGCTGTAGGTTTGTCATACAAAGCCTTTATTATATTGAGGAATGTTCCATGAATTTGTAGTTTTTCCAGAGCTTTCATCATAAAAGGGTATTGGATCTTGTTGAATGTTTTTTCTGTATATACTGAGATAATCATGAGGTTCTTATCCTTGCTCTTTCTGATGTGATGAATTATATTAACTGATTTGCCTGTATTGAACCAGCTTTGCATCCCTGAAATGAATCCTGTATGATAATGGTGTATGATATTTTTTGATGAATTGTTGAAGTCAATTGGCCAATATTTTGTTGAGAATTTTGCATTGAGGTTCATCCAATAAATGGGTTTATAGTTCTCTTTCTTTGATGAGTCCCTGCCTGGTTTTGAGATAAGTGTTATGATGGCTTAATAGAAAGAGTGTGGTAGTGAACTGTCACTTTCAATTTCATTGAAGAATTGGATGAGTATTGGTGTGAGTTCTTCTTTAAAAGCCTTGTAGAATTCTTCTGTAAATCCATCTGGTTCTGGGCTTTTCTTGTGTGGGAGGTCTCTTATTGCTGTTTCTATTTCCTTGATATAGGTCTGTTAAGTTGGTTTAACTCATCTTTATTTAGTTTGGGCATGTCAATATTGGCTACAAATTCGTCCATTTCTTCTAGATTCTCAAGCTTATTAGCATGAAGGTTTGAGAAGTATTCCCTTATAATGTTCTGAATCCTGGTTTTTTCTGTGGTGATGTTACCATTCTCATCTCTGAGTTTGGTTTATATTAGTGTGTTCTCTTCTTTTTCGAATAAGATTTGCTAAGGGTGTGCCAATTTTTTTTTTGAAGAACCAATTCTTTGTTTTGTTGATTGTTTCAATGTTTTTTTGGACTCTAATTCATTTAATTCTGATTTAATTTTAATTATTTCTTTCCATCTACTGGACTGGAGTTTAGCTTGTAGCTCTTTTCAATGGAGCTTCAGATTTCTTATTAACTTTTTGTTTTCAGTTCTTTCCAATGTGTTGTTGTAGGAACGCAGAGCTATAAACTTGCCTCTGAGTACTGCCTTTGCTGTGTCCCAGAGGAGCTGGTGATTTGTGTGCTCATTTTTGTTAAATATCATGAACATTTGAATTTCTTTTCTAATCTCTTCCATGAACACTTGTGGTTCACCAGTGTGTTGTTTAGCCTCTATATGTTATAGGATTCTCTTTGGTGGCTTTTGGTGTCGAATTCTAATTGTATTCCCTTGTGTTCTGAGAGAATGCAGGGCATAATTTAAATGTTTCTGCATTGGACAAATTTGCTTTTTGACATAAAATGTAGTCTACTTTAGAGAATGTTCCATGAGCTGCTGAGCAGAACGTGTATTTTGATGCTTCTCTGTAATATTCAGTATATGTCAGTTAAGTCTAGTTGATCTATGCACTTGTTTATGTCTGAGGTTTCTCCGTTGATTTTTGCCGGGTTGACCTATCCAGCAAGGATAGTGCTATGTTAAAGTTCCCAACAATTAATGTCTTTGGATCTATGTGTGATCTGAGGGAAAGTAGTAATTCTTGGATAAATTTGGGTGTTTCATTATTTGGTAAATAGATATTTAGAATTGTAATATCCTCCTGAAGGAGAGATCCCTTAATTAGTATATAATGAAATTCTTTATCTCTTCTCACTAATTTTAATGTTTATTTATTTATTTATTTTTTGGCTATGAGGCTTGAATGCTGAGCCTGAATTCTGTCCCTCAGCTCCTCAGCTCAAGGCTAGAACTCTACTGCTTGAGCCACTCTAACACTTCTGGTTTTCTGAGTGATTTATTGGAGATTAAGAGTCTCATTGACATTCCTTCTTGGGCTGGCTTTGAACCAAACTCCTCAGATTTCAGCCTCCTGAGTAGCTAGGATTAGAGGCTTGAGCCACCAGTGCCTGGCTGCTAATTTTAATTTGAAGTCTATTTTACCTGATATTAAGATTGCAATTCCTGACTGTTTATGGGGGCTGTTTGCTTGGTAGATTTTATTCTAGCCTTTCACTTAGAATGTTTGTGTATGTGGGCAAGGTATGTCTCTTGAAAGCAGAAGATAGAAGGATCTTGGTTTTTGATTCAACTAGACAGTTTGTCACTTAATTGGAGAGTTAAGTTCATTAATATTGAGAGTTAGGACTGACCTGTCTTGGTTAGTTCCTGACATGTTATCCACCTTCTTGGGGGTTGTGCCAACTGGGTTCTTCTTATGCTTCTTGGATTCTCTGTTTGGGGGCTGTTTCTTGGCTTTTATTGTGCTCTTGTTTGTTTTCTATGTGTAGGACATGTGTAAGTATCTTTTCTAGGGCTGGTTTGGTGGATATATATTGTTTCAATTTTTCTTTGCTGTGGAAGTTTTTAACTTTCATTATGGAGAGTTTTGCTGGGTACAGTATTCTTGGTTGATAGTTGTTTGTCTTTAGGGTATGGCATACATCATTCCAGGCTCTTCTTGCTTTGTCTCTGTTGAGAAATCTAAAGTTAATCTAATCCCTTTATAGGTGATTGATCTTTTTTCCTTGACAGCTTTAAGCATCCTTTCCTTGGTCTGAATTGATCTTGTGCAGATTACAGTGGGATGTCCTGTTCTGTTCTGGTCTATTTGGGGTTCTAAAGTCTTCTTGTATTTGAATACACCTATCTTTTTACATGTTTGGGAAGTTCTGTGCTAGGATCCTGTTAAATAAATTTCCTAGACCATTAACTTCTGTCTCTAGTTGCTCCTCTACACCCATTATCCTCAAATTAGGCCTTCTGATGGTGTCTTCTAGATGTTGAATGGATCTATCATATTTCTTGGATTTGTCTTGAATGGTTGTTTTTTCTCTGTAATATCTAGGCTGTCTTAAGTCCCAAGAGATTTGATCTTCTGCATGATCTAACCTAGCAGAAAGTCAAGACTTTCTACTTTGTTTTTTATTTCTTTTCCTCTTAATTGGTCAGATTTTATGTCTTCAAATTCTTTTTTGGAGATTTGTTTTATATCTTATATGAACTTCTTTACTTTCTTAATTTGGTCTTCAGTGTGCATTCTCCAATCCCTTAGTTGATTGGTTATGGTTTTCTTGGACTCTCTTTCAGTTGGGCTTCATTCAGCATTCCCTTTGCGGCCTCCCTGGATTCTTCCAACTGTCTGTTTGTGGATTCCAGGAATGCCTTCATTAGCCCTTGTCTATTCTCATCTCACTCACACAATTCTTCTATTAATCTTAGCTTAGCCTCATCACATTTGTGATATTCCTGTATTAATTTGGTTAGCCTCATCACACTCTCAATATTCCTGTATTAATCTTTGGTTAGCCTCATCACACTCACGCATTTCCCTATCCCACTCACAGTGAGACCTTTGCAGGCTTTCAAACATTTTATTCAGCATGTTTATCAGAAGTGTTTGTAGAGCATTTTGAGAACTGTTCTCTGGGTTATTCATTGACTTCTCTGTTGCCTGATTGTCATGGGTGGAAGTTGATATACTGGACTTGCCATTTTCATTGTGTTTCTGCTTGTTCTGCCCACTTCGGTTTGATAGCCAAACTGATGCTGAGCTAGAACACTATTTTAAGGCCAGCATCAACAAGAGCCCTGTAGTTGCACAGATTGTTTGATCCAGACAAAATGGGTATAGATACAATGTAGTTCAACAGATACAATCTTGAACAACAACAGCTAGGGATCAATGGAGTAAGAAAAAAGAAAGAAGGGGTCAGTGGACCAGAAATTAGTAGGTTTAGGGAGAATTGTGAGGAGAAAATAAGATTGGAGAAACATAGGGAGGGAAAGTGAAAGAGTGATTCAAAGAAAGGTCAGGATAGCAGGAAAGGAAAAGAAAGAAAAAGAAAAAGGAAAAATAAAAAAAATTGAAATACTTAAAAATTATATAAGTATAAAGAAATAATTCTACAATTAATGGAGTTAAGGCTGGGAGTTTGTGAATTGAATAATCAATATCTAAGTTAAGTATGCACACAATGAAGGATAAAGTCTAATACTTGAAGACAGGTATATATTTGGGGATCAACAGACAAGCAATTAGTAAGGCAAAAAAAAAAAATCCCAGAAACAAAAAACAAAAAACAAAAGGCCGGGTGTGGGTGGCTCATGCTGTAATCCTAGCTACTCAGGAGGTTGAGATCTGAGGATCACATTCAAAGCCAGCCCAGCCAGTAAAGTCCATGAGACTCATCTCCAATAAACCACTAGAAAACTGGAAGTGGCACTGTGGCTCAAGCTGCAGAGCACTCACCTTGAGCTGAAGAGCGTAGGGCCAGTGCCCAAGCCCAGAGTTTAACCCCAACAAACCAAAAAAAAAAAAAAAAAGCTAAAAGGACCAAAAGGTAAGAGTCTAAAGAGAAAACAAACAAAAAAAGAACAACAACAAAAATACAAAAACAAAAAACAAAGTAAAAATAAAAAATAACAGTTAAAAATATTGGGTAGAAAAAAGTTCTTTGCATTTTTGGGGGGGTGAGAACAGGGGTATATCTTGTGTCTCCCCTGTGTCCATAACCAGTCTCTTGGTGGTGGAGTCTCTAGTTTGCTTGTGTTTGGTTGTCCTGTGACTTGGTTGGTTTCTTAAATGTTTGTTTGAGCAGGCTTAAGGAAGCTCTGTCTTACCTTCCTCCCAGGCTAGTTCAGTGGGAGGATGCTGTGCTTTGAGTATCACACAAGAGCAAGGTGGCTGTTTCCTCTAGCTTGGAGTTGCTGTGAGGAGGGCTAGGTTGTAGGTAGGGCTGTGGCCTGTCAGCAATCAGTAGGTTTACACTGATAGGCTAGCTCCTGAGAGACTCAATCAATGAGCCTGGGGCAAATCTCAGGATTTATGTATAAAAAGTTTCCAATTGCTCTAGGGCTGGAGTTGCTTCCTGTGCAGCAGTTGGGTAGGGAATCTTCTGGCTCTGTTTACCCTGAGCTGCCTCTGCTTGGGAGGAGCAACTCTCCCCAGGGGTGGATCTGAGCCCTGCTGAAGGTCAGATCCTGTTGACCTGTTGAATGGCTCCTATTGTCTTCTTCCCAGGCCTGAGTTATGCTAGCTCCTCTAGATGGGTCTGTGTCAGTATCAAAGATGGAGTTTTTCTTTGGTGGTGGGGGAGGGGCTACCTTCCCACTGCTGTTCTGTCAGATGAGTGAGGGTGTCTTGAGCATATTCACAGCTTTCTTTTGGTTTCTGGGCCATCCACATCCACAGTCTGTGGTCAGCCCGAAGAAGAGTTCCACTCCTTGTCAGTTCTTGCTGGTGGTAAGTAGAATCTGCTGACGTACCACCTCGGTGCCTTTGTCAGGACTCTCTCTGCTGATATGGTTGCCAGATGCAGCAGCCGAGGCCACTTCCACTGCCATGAACAGGGGGTGCTTGAATCTGTGTCCTTAACTAAGCTGTCTGAGTTTTTCCTCTCTGGCCAAACTCTCTGTTTGGTCACGCTCATTGTGACTCTCTAGCTTTAGATTTTCCACTGGAATACTAATACTGGTTTCTACAGGAGAGCTTGCTTAGCCTCCAGCCTCTCCTCTGCCAGCTTCCTCTCTTTCCTATGAATATATTTTAAAGCCTTGAAAATATATGTATATATGTATATACATATATATATATATATATATATATTCAGGACCACAAATATAAATTTAATTCATGAGCAAAAGACTTCTGTTTTAGAAAAATGAATCAAATAATTTTCATGATGAATAAAATAAGGATAATAAATAAAATGATCTCTTTGGTTTCAAAATTGTTACACTTTTTGTCCCATTCTGAAAACTCTATTATTGCCAAGTATAAACTCAAATGCCATTTTGCAATTGTTATGACAGCAATATGTTTGTTCAAGAATAATAGGGAAAACTGACAGTTTGAAAGATGTAAAGCCTAAAATAATCATACACATGTCTTAAACATGATCCATTCTTAATAGGATATACTTGGGAGGGTTACTCTATGTATTTAAAATCCTTAAGCAAATAGAACAAATCTTTGCCTAAGAAATTACATATTTTAATAAAAGAGATAGATAGTATAATGGTTAATCTCACAAAATTTCTGGAGACTTTTTTAGGGGGTGGGGTCAATTGAGACAGTGTTTCACTATATAACCTAAGTTGACATTGAACATCCTAGGTAGTCAAAGTTGGCTTTGAATTCATGTCAGCTACCTCTAACAACAGAGGAGTGTCTACCATGTCCACCTTCAGAAAAAAATTATATGAGGTGAGTATTGTGACTCATGCTCTAATCCTAGCTATCTAGCTGCTTACTTGTGCTTCAATTCTAGTTTCCTCTTCGAGGACAACCAGAGTAGAGCATTCCATGAGACTCTGTCTTCAGTTAACTTGCTAAGATAGTATTGGATACTATTTCTGATAAAGCACAGAAGAGAATTTAAAAAACAACCATTATATTATATGTCAGGGTCCTGAGAATATATGAGATGTTTAATAGTGATATAACTGGAGCTTGTAAAGTAGAAGAAAGTAGTTACAAGTTAATAAGTGAATGGTTCACAAAGTTGTGGAAAGTGATTAACTTATATAATGTGATTAACAAATCCCAAGCAAAAAAAAAATATAACTAAAAAGAGAAAAGACAATTTACAATCCAATTCCTAAATCAGCAGGAAATGGAAAAATCTTTAAAAAAGCCATAGTAATATTACACAACATGAAGAAATAAATGTGCTTTTCACTTTTCTTTGTGTTGATTGGTAGGATAAGTCCTAGAGCAGTTGATAGTAAATTGTATCCACATTTTATGCTAAAACAAGAGGGAGTTTGGACTAGACTATGTTTCAATGTTTAACACAAAGTTCTTGGTGTGGAATATTCCTTGATCTTATTTCACAGCTATTGGTTGTGTTAAATGCAGTACTGAAAAATGTAACATTTGTGCTTTTATTTTCTAAGGGTTTTATTTTTATAAAGTATATGTTTTGGTGTATTGAAGTATGCTTTTCATCTGTCTTTAATTATTGAGTCCATTAGTTACATTGCTTCTTGCACAGAGATTAGCAGGGCTGTTCTTGGCCTCTCATATTGGGCTAAAGGCTGTAAGTTATATTTTACCATCCCACTGAGTGCAGACATTGAAACATAGTAAATATTTGATATTTGATGTAGTTTCCCCTAGCACAGCTAGTAGCATCATAAGCAGGAAGTCCGGTGGGTAATTTAGTTGTAGCTTTTGAGACCTTAGTTATACACTTGCAGTTAGGTACACACATGAAAAGTCATCACCATTCTCTAGCTTCTCTCACTGAAATTTTTCCTTGTTATAAGTGGCAGTGTTCTCTAAGGAAGCTCTGGTGGCCGTGGGAAGTATTCTCACCAATACAACCCTTCAATACTGGGGGATACAATTTTTCAGGTTGTGTAAAACTGACATGAAGAATTTTGTACTTCCTAAATTTGTTATTAAAACTATCTGGATTGTATATATCATCATTTCTCCTTCAGCATGATATACAGAACTATTTTACTTCTCCAGAGAAGAATTTAAGAATAACATACATTTATGTATGATTTGAGTACTCTGTATAACCAATTTAGAAAACTATTTTGCAATTATAATCAACATGTAACCCAGAAATTTCATTCTTGGTTGTCCATATGAATTAAAACATATGTCTAGAAAAATATTTAAACAAGAATGTTCAGAGTTCTTTTAAGAAATTGATGAAATAATGTATGGGCTGTTTATTTAGTGAGTAGTGCTTGTCAGGAATAAATTATGTATCCAATAAAGTAGATGAATCTCAAAATCAAGATATTAAGCAAAAAAGGCCAAATGTGAAATTGTAGTAATAATTTTTTTTCCTTGATTGTGGGGCCTGAACACTGTGCCTGGGTGCTGTGTCCCTCAGTTCTTCAGCTCAAGGATAGTGCTCTACCACTTAAGCCACAGTGCCACTTCCAGCTTTTTATGCTTATGTGGTACTGAGGAATCGAACCCAGGGCCTCATGCATGCAAGGCAAGCACTCTACCATGCAGCCACCTTCCCAGCCCAGTAATAATTTAATTTATATGAAGCTTAAGAAAGACCATCCTTTTCCAGGATGATAGAAATTAAACACTGTTTTCTAGTAAGAAAGAACAGTCGAGTTAAAAGGAACCTAAAGAAACATATTAGGTCTAAATATTAATAAAAACTTTATTATAATCCTTTTATTTTGTGTGTAAATAATATTATTGTAAAATGAGGTCAAAATTAAAGCATTATTTATCTAACATTACTACTTTTCAGAAAACCAAGGCCCTTTTGTAAGTTTTTTCTTAACATTAAATGTACTCTACTTTAGGATTAAAACATGATGTTACTGAATGTATATAGTAGTAAAATAGTTTCTATAGTGAAGTAAATTAATATGCCTAGCATCATTCATAGTTTATTTTCTATATGATAAGACCAAATAAAACCTACCAATTTATAGAGAACCCCTATACACTAGAGTTTTATAAACCATTGTCCTATATTGCATATCAGATCTATTTGTTCATTATGTATATCTTCAGATCTCACAGCCCTACCCATGTTAACCACTTTTTTATATTTTTTATTTGAAAATTTAGATGAACACATATGATAGAAAATGCCATATATTTCATTGCTCATCCTATATGTATTGGACAAATCGCAATATGACCTCCTTGGACAGTCCATCTTATTCCATTAACTACATAGACCACATTTTCTTTAGTAAATCATTCTTGCCATGGCTCTGGTGAATAATGCTTCAATGAACACGTGAAAAATATAACTGTCTGACTTAAAATTATATTTCAAAAGCAGTAATAGTTAAAAATATATTGCACTGGCTTAATATTAGAAATCTGAACCAAACATATATAGGCAACTGATTTTCTACAAACGCATCAAATAAGGATATGATAGGAGAGATAAGGTATCACAATTGCAGAGATTTCTGCCCATAAGCAAAATCTTGCTTGTAACCTGTTCCTGACCAATATGACTTCCCTATTTTTTAATTGTTGAAAAGGCTCAAAACAAGAATATGCTATTATATGTGAATACTACATAAAATTCCAATTTTGGTACTGTGTATAAATTTTCCTCAGATCCCATTCACATTTGTGTGCATGTGCTGTGACAGCTCTTACGTTCCATAGTATGTGTAGCAGTTTTGATAGAAACATTCTCCCTAAAAAAACCTAAGATGCCTATTACCTAGTCCTGCTCATAAGAAGACTTTCAACTCCTTTTACAGTTCAAAAATTTAAAAAATCATTAAAGCTGGATGGTAGAGGCTCACATCTATAATCATAACTATTCAGGAAGCTAAGGTTTGAGGCTCTTGGTTCAAAGTTGGTCCAGGCAACAAACCCTTGATAAGAGTCTGGAAATGGAGGTATGGCACACATGGCAGAGCATCAGCTTTGTGCAAAAAAGCTTAGTGAGGGCTTCAACTGCAGGCCCCAGGTTCAAGCACAAGCACTGATACATATACATATATGAAAAGCAGCAAGCTAAGACTTTTGTGTTTCACAGCAATGGACAAATATTTAGGAGATTAATATTGGTTCTGGAAATTTTAGCTTTGACAAAAAAAAATCTTGTAACACCCATTTTTTAAATTCAATCTGATGTTTTCTTTTAACATCTCTATGAAGAAAAATATTTATGTTTATTGTATTATCTTTAAACAGTTGTACAAAAGAATTGCTATTGCTCAATAGAGCAGCTTATTAACAGAGTATGTCCCAATCAGTCACTCCTTTCAACATTCTCACTCATTTCTACCCTATTCATCCCTTCCCTTTTTTCTTATCTTTATTATAAAGATGATGAACAGAGTGGTTACAGTTAAATGCGTAAGGTAATCAGTACATTTTTTTAGCCCTCCCTCATTTTCTCTTACTTAACCCTCTCTACTGCCCTCCCCCACAACTTATATAGTTCATTTCCAACACAGTATCAAGTGTTGCATTAGATCATCTTTTGTTTTGCTGTTTCTGTAATTCCCTTTCCCTTCCACAGATCAGATAAACATACGTAAGACAAAGGGTACAGGAAAGCAAAGCAGAAAAAATTAGAAATAACTGCATACAGGACATAACCCAATTCCTCCAATGTAAATCCTCTTAGATAAAGTTTTACCTAGGACTTAAAGTTCTTAATAATTCCAGCCATTTCTCTTCAAAAGTATGTGAATGGCTGATTGTGAACTTAATTCTGAATTGAAGAAAACATCACTCTTTTGCCATAAAAATATCTTTAAAGAGTACCTTGTTCTTACATAATAAATCATTACATCCAGATGTATGTAAACCCTAATGCTTTTAAATTTTGATAGTGACATCTTTTGTTATGCTGAACATTGGCTTTATGAGAGTCTGTTGTCTCAGTCTGGTAAACATTAGTAGTTTGCACCACAGAAGGAAAGACACTTTCCTTCTACTGTCAAAAAATGTACACTATTGTAAAGTTCTCTCTTGAAGGTACTTCTACAATAGATTTCCTACCAAGTATTTCTCAAATGTTTTTACTGAAAGGATCTGTATCAGTAGATTATATTGATATATCAATCTATATCAATAGCTTATTAATCTCTTATCCTAAAAAATCCTTATCCAAAACAATGATTATGCCCAGTTGTCAATTTTTGGATCATAAGATGTACATTAAGATGACAGACAGCAATAATGTGCTATTCTTTTCCAAAAGCCATAATAAAGATTTTAAAAGTGTATCATGATGAAATGGTGTTTTAGGAGGTGGATACCTTTACTTTAAACATATGTATCACATGCATAACTGAGATATATGATACTCCATTAAAATGTGCAATTTCAGTACTTTAATGTACCAGTTAAAATACTCATAGAAAAATAAGCATTTATTAAAACTTTATTTTTCTCAAGTATCACATTTTCTTTTGTTATTATTGTCAAAGTAATAAGAATGATAGGACACTGTGTTATACTTAAAAATTATTTTATTTTCTAAGTAAAGTCCACTCTTATTAGATATAGAAGCTTTAGTTTTCATCTTGGTGAGGTTTTGAGGAAGATTTAGGAACTATTTGGGTTAGATCGAGAAAACACCTTTGACAGAGTTGAAGATACTCTTGCAAGCATTTTAGATCCTTGTACGGATATAACGGATTTGGAATTATCTGTGAAAATAACAAATATTATGAATAATGGTTAGTAGTTTAATCATGACTTAGAATCCAGAAGTTGACATTCACAAAATATTTTGTGGAATTTAAAGAACATGTATAGTGTGTTCACTAGACTTCATAAAACTCTTATGGGGGAATAGGAAGAATGCTGTCATAATTCAGAGAGTGAATTCTGACAAGGTTCAAACTCTTGCTTATTATATACATAAAAAACTGTCCAAACTGGCCCCAGAGCTTGGCTTGGCTCTCAGATATTATTGTGTCCAGTTTATGCTCACTCAAGTGAGCAAAGTATATCTCTTTAAGTCCATAATCTAAAGGGCAGAGTAAACTGAATTTATATACACTGAAACTTTCTTCCTCAGAATGCAAGTAAAGGCCTCTGTTGGGTCAATTTTTTTTTGTGGATAGGTCCCGAGTATTTGTTGTTGTTGTAAAGATGGATCTGTACAGATGATTTTTTAAAATCCCCATGTGTGATTTTTCTTTATCAATTATTCAGTGCACAGGGTGTTTAAGAGAACATGCTATCTTGGTTTATCTTAGGTTGTGATAGGAGTTAAAAGCATATAATAACAAAGCTCCATACTCTTTGAATTGCCATTTGTGATATTTGAAAGTCAGGAGATTTCATATAAAGCTTTCAGTTTCTGCTTTCCTTGATATACGGAAAGAAGTGAAATAGAAGACTTGGGAGAATCTAGCATGTCAGGGATGGAAATGCCCCATTCAGGTGGAGTACACTGGCTCCAGAGACATATACACAGCCCCCTTCCAGACCTCTTGTTCTTGTTTATATTACCTAGAGTGCTCAAGAGGTCATTGGAAAGGGTAAACTCTGAAGCTGTTGAGGGAGTTTAGGCCTTATAGTCAGGCAGAGATCTGGGTTTGAATCATAGATTTGTAGCTTACTAGCTTGTGTGATGACTTTGAATAACCTAGGGTAATTTTCTTCTATTATTCGTATTTTTTCCTAATGATTTCAGTTACTGCATCTCTTGCCATTTTGGTGTAAAGTTACAAATAACTAAAAATTGTTAGTCATCAGTATGACGGCTAGCTGGTCATACTGATGACTAGCAACTTGAATATTATTTCAGTTGCCCTTTGATAATGTACACAGGAAAGGCTCCTCATTCTGACAAGGTAATTCTAAATTCACAATGATGTTATTGAGAACTTTCTTATACTGACTATAAGTTGGCATATTTTGTACCTGAGTTAATTTCCTTTGAGAGTTGCTCCGTGTCACTATCAACATTAGCTCCTTTGAAGAGGGTGGTAAACTGCCAAGGAAAAGGACATGCTGACTGTTTTTTTCCATCACTAAAGTTTAAACACATCTAATAGTAAAGCCATTACACCATCTTTCAGACATCCAGGCTTATAAGTTTTGTTATTCCTACGGTTTGCCCTTGTTGTGGATGCTGATAATAGCATTGATACCTGATTGCCGGGATTTAGCCAATCTTAACCCATGCAACAATGCCAGGTCTGTTTGCTGCTTCCTTCTTTGGATTACCTAGAGTAACCTACGAACTCTTTTTCTCACAGTACTTAAAAAGAAGAAAGAAGCATATTAATTTCTTTCTTAATTTAACTTCATAATATAGCCCTTCGGTGGGCCCTGGTGTAAAAAAGTGCTTTGTTTTCGTGGTGGTAACAAGGCTCATATACTGGTTTAAGACTTGCGTCATTTGTGAGAATGCAGGGGAACAGTTATTTCAGAAAGGCAGTATATGAGTCATTAGTTAGAACTCAAATCCTTCAACCTTTTTGTCTATTGAGAGTCTTCTTAATTCCTCTGGTAAGAGGAAAGACTTATCTCTCAGAATTTTTGGTGGTACCTGGGCAATCTCTTCTGTGCCTCTACATTTCAGCTTTGTGACTAAAACTTTCCTCAAGGCAAGGCAATAGAATAGGGTGAGGGAATGGGGAATAACGCAGGGATTCCTCATAGAGTCCATCTATCAGATTCTCATTTTTTAACTCAGGTCAGAAAGCAGTAGTGGGGTTTTTGTTGTTGTGTGTTTGTTTTGATTTTTGTTTTTAGAACTTTATTCTCTCATTCTTTCTATGGAATTCCCAATCAGGAAATATGTGAGGAAACTCACAAAGTTACCCGTTACTTTTTTGAGATTTGCTTCCTGCCACAAACTCCTGCTGCTGTTATGTTTTAGATCCAGTCATTGTAACAAGTGAGACAGGGAAAAGTCAGCCTTCTCCAGCTTACTTGGAATTGGGCTGGATAACATTGTTTTTTTTTTCTTTTTTTATTATCAAGGTGAAGTATAGAGAAGTTACAGTTATATAAGTAAGGTAATAAGTACATTCTTGTCAAACTTGTTACCTCCTCCCTCATTTTCCTCTCTCTTTTCCTCCCCCCTTTAATACCTCCCCCTAAATTGAAAAGTTCATTTCCAACATATTCTCCTGTTCCATTGGTTTCCCACCTTGTCCTTTGTCTCACCATTTTCTTGTTCCCCTTTCCTTCCCTAATAAGATACACATATATACAATATCCAGGGTACCAAATTACCATAGTTTTTTACTATAAGTAGCAAATGGGAAAAGTACAAATGGTGGGAAAGTTCTGATTGTCGATGAAGTGATAAGAGCAGATAGATTACCAACCAGAGCCTCACTGCATCCCTTTACTTCCATATGATTTTATTTTGGGAAAATATTGTTCAAGTGGAATGTGAGATATCTTTCAATAGATGTTTGCATTAACAAGTAAGAATGAGGTTATGTGTAGAACGAAAACCATTTCTCTGGAAACTTGGCAAAATATTTTAAGATAACAAAATATCTTAAGTGTGTGTCACAGGATATTAAGAACAGGTTCTGACTGGGCTGGGAAGGTGGCTCAGTGGTAGAACACTTGCCTTGCATACCTGAGGCCCTGGTTTCGATTCCTCAGCACCACATAAGCAAAAAGAAAAAAAGCTGGAAGTGGCGCTATGGCTCAAAATTCAGAGCTGAGGGACAGCGCCCAGGCCCAGAGTTCAGGCCCCATGACCGGAACCCCCCCCCAAAAAAAAGGAACAGGTTCTGAAATTATAGTTGTATTGTGATACTTAGAAATGCCTGGATAATTGATGAATTGTGTACATGCAAGGTTGGGTGGACTTTTCTAAAAATTAATTCAACTAAGAACAAAACAATGTAAAAATGTAAAGAAAAGAGAAAGTCCATAGCTTCTGTCCTCATTTGAGGATTAATCCTTGTTAGAAAGGAAAAAACTCTTAAGTTCACAGGAGAGTTCACAGGGGAATTTTAAAAGCTTACAGTAAAGTCTTTAGGCAGAAAGATCTGGCCACTCCCTCCTTACTGTTCCCTTCCTACCTCTACCAAATCCTGTATGGGCTATCTACCTGGCCAAGTCCCTCCCATGAGATAGTTAACAGCTAATGAATACTTTCATTACAAGATTTTCAGACACTACGGGCAGGTTCTCAGCCAGTTGGGGAGAGCCAATGAGAAGGACTGTGAAGAAAGAAATGCTTTATTTTCCCCATGTCCCACCACAGTCTCTGATAGGACTTTGAAAACGAGGCTGTGTATAAGTGGACTCCATTGTAAACAAACTAGTGGCTATTGAAAAACACTTACCTGAACACTGTTTGCATTCTCTGGCTTTTGCTCCTGAGAAGTTTCTATAGGAGAAGAAAACAAGAAAGAAAAAAAAATTATGAGTTATGTATATTTGTTGAGGCAAACCTAATTGTATTATATTTTTAAAACAGAGGACTCACATGACTTTATTTATTTATTTTTTATATCAAGGAATTACACAAAGTTATTATTGTTATTAGTGTACAGGCAATAGGAGCAACTTGGAAAAAGATCAAGCTGAGGAATTGTTCTGATGAAGAGATAGAAAAATTCCTAGTATTTAAGAGGCTCAGATATTCAGGATTTATAGTTGGCCAGATAATGGTCAGGAACTAACAGCCAAACACAAAAAAAGGCAACGAAATGTTGTCGGTACAACTTGTGGGCATGTATGTTACATAGGGCCATGATAAAAAACAAGCTTCAATTTCAGAGAGTGAACAGCATGACCTCTCTAATGAAGTGACAGTGATGTTGGATGCATCAAAACCCCCCGTGTACATCTAGAGTTCCCTTATTCATCCAATGAAACAATTCTAGTAAGCAAAATGTCTCAGGGTTTATGGCCATAATTCAGAAATCTCGCCAGAGGTCCTTGTAGTATGGTCCTAGAATTATGTTAGATTCACTAGTATTCCATGAATTTTCTTCATGGAAATGATTTCCACTTTCAAGTTGAGAGAATACATTTCTTGAGTACATCTTGGAAATACTCATGACAAACTTGGGGTTGGAGCTGCATTATAGTGAACACTGCCTTTTGTGCATGCTGTCATTGTTAAAATCACATTTATCCTCTTAGGTGTCTGAATATGCAGTTCTAACACATATAAGCAGTCCATACAAATAGATCCTTAAAACCAAAACAAAATAGGGTCTAGCCTCACAAATATGAATGTGAACAAATAAATTTAGCTTAAAAACCCTTTGTACATTTAAAAAGCGGTTTGTACATTGTAGGACTGGGCTGTGAAACAAAGCAAGCCTAATCTGTCTGAGGTATAATTAAATCAATTCTCATGGAATCTGACACCAATATAAATTTTCATTATGATTCACTTTTTAAAATTTATCACGTGGTAAATGTAAGTGCCCCACACTAAACTAGACAAGGCAAAGTATCCAGCTCAATGGAACACTTGAATTATGGAATATTGATTATATTCTAATGGTTTATTCAAAGTAATAAAAAGGAACAGAATTAACTTCAAAGTTGATAAATAAAAACTTATAAAAGTAGAAAACAACCAAGTTATCAAATAATAAAAAAAAATTTCAGTGATTTTTTGAACTTAAGAAAAATATCAAACCTGTTAGTTCTTTATCATTTGCCTCTGGGTTAAAATCTTCTGTTTCACTAGAAAGAAAAGATAAAAGAATGTTATTTTAAAAACACATGTATTCGGAAAAACGAAGCAAAACAAAAAAACAACCAAAGCACAATTATCCTTCAAATGGAAGAAAAACTGTAAGCAAAACTGAACTCTACATTTGTTAGGATGTAACTGCTGTTTCTAGATGGACTTTCCTCCATTTCAAATAATTATTAAGTATGCATAAATTTTGCCAGGTTAGCCATCTTTTTCATGTATTTCTGATCCAGTAACAACATTTACACAGTTGTACAACCTTCTCTATCCTACAGTTGCTTCATTCTTGTCTGAAATTCTATGCTTTCTAAACACAAACACTCCATTTCCCTCTCTCAACTCTTGTAAGCAGTCCTGATTTTCAGCTACTCTGGTTTCTCATATAAGTAGTTGCATGTGATATTTGTCCTTTTGTGAGTGGTATATAATAATTAGTGTAAAAATTTTTCCACATTCACTCATGTTGCAACATGTGTTAACATTTTCTTCCTTTTAAATGTTTATACATATGTTTATATATACATATGTATTATGTATATATCTGCAGGACATAATATATATTATGTACATATCGACAATTTCTAATGTATGTGCAAAAATGCAAATTTACATATTACACATTATGTGCTTATTATTATGCAAACATATAATACACACAACCCATATAACATATATACATGATATATAATACATATACTTAATATATAATAGATAAAGGTTTATATATATAAAACAACATTTAAAACGACATATACATACACACATAAATACATATATGTCAGAGTGCTCATTTGTTCAGTCATGGAGAATTGAGTTGTAGTCACTCTTCTGTGTACAAGTATCTGTTCCAATCTCTACTTTCATCCTTTTTTGTTTTTCTATATGATTGGCAGTGGAATTAGAGGATCACATGATGATTCTATGCTTATGTTTTTGAGAAAGCAGAGCATGGTTTGCCCCAGTGACTGTACCACTTTGTATTCCCACCACTGGTACATAGGGATGCAGATTCTCTACATCCTTTCAGTGGGAAGCTTCTATGTTTTTTCTGTACCACTTCTGGTTTTCTGAATGGTTTATTGGAGATAAGAGCCTCACAGACTTTCCTGCCTGAGCTGGCTTTGAATTGCGATCCTCAGATATCAGCCTCCTGAGTAGCTAAGATTACAGGCATGAGCCACCAGCACCCAGCATTCTATTTTTTTTGTGTGTGTGTGTGAAAATACCATACAGAGGGGTTACAATTACATGGGCAAGATAATGAGTACATTTCTTATCAAGCATTGTTGCCTCCTCTTTGTTTCTCCTTCCCATCTCCCACCTGCCCCCCCCCACTGCATTCTAATTTTTTATTAGTAAAAACTGCAGTTTTAGGTCTTATATTTAAATATGACCTATTTTGAATTAATTTTGTGGTATTGATTCCAAAAACTATCCTCTAGGTTCTACTGGTTTAATGCTGTTATTGATACCTCTACTTATTGACATTCTGTCTAGTTTATTCATTATTTAAAGTGCTCGGTTTGAAGTGGCATGCTATTATAGTTCAATCAATTCTTTCCTCCTTTAATTCTGTATATATTTATTTCATGCACGTTAGAGCTCTGGTTTGGTGCACATATGTTTTTAATCTTTTTGGTGAATTAGCTCTTTTTCTCATGACATAGGGCTCTTCTTTTCTTTTGGAATAGCTATCTTTACTTGATGTTCTCCCCCTTGGTTGATATTGCTACCATAGCTCATTTTATTTGCATGAGATGTTATACTTCTGCTTCCAAAGATCTCAAATGAGTTACCTATGGACAACATAAACGTTATCCTATTGATTATATCCATTGTGTAACTCTGCACTTTTTTTTGGCGGAGGAGGGGTCCGGTTGTGGAGCCTGAACTCTGGGCTTGGGTGCTGACCCTCAGCTCTTCAGCTCAAGGCTAGCACTCTACCACTTGAGCCTCAGCCACACTTCCAGATTTTTCTGCTTATGTGGTGCTGAGGAATTGAACCCAGGGCCTCATGCATGCAAGGCAAGCGCTCTACCACTGAGCCACCTCCCAGCCCTGCACTTTCTGTACTTAATTTATTTATGCCATGATTAAAGACATGTAGGTAAGGACCTACTTCATCTATTTTTTTGTATTCTGTGTCCTATTTTTTGTGTACCTCATTTTTTCCATTGTTGTTAACTGATATATTTAATTGATGCTTTTGAAGTGCACATTAAATCTATTCTTGTTGCCTTTTTTTCTTAATTTTTATTGTTTTTATAACATTAATGTACAGAGGGGTTACCATTTTATAAGTAAGATAATGAATACATTTCTTTTTGGGAAGTGTCATCCTTTCCTTTGCTCCT
Organism: Dipodomys ordii; assembly: GCF_000151885.1. NCBI lineage: Eukaryota > Metazoa > Chordata > Mammalia > Rodentia > Heteromyidae > Dipodomys > Dipodomys ordii. The sequence continues at coordinate 33,458,839 of NW_012267221.1, read as the reverse complement.
GTACTTTTTCCCTCTTATACATGCCCACAACAACTTGTACAGATCATATTCAACATTTCGTTGCCTTTTATGTGTACTACAGATATTTTTGTGTAACTACAATGGGATTATGTATACTATCATAAAGTATTTACATTGATATACTGCTTTAGAGTTCTTCCTACTTCCTTTATGTTACAGATGCCACAGTTTGCATCTTTATATCTTCTTTTTGGGGGGAGGTCCAGTTGTGGGGCCTGAACTCTGGGCCTGGATGCTGTCCCTCAGCTATTCAGCTCAAGGCTAGCACTCTACCACTTGAGCCACAGCGCCACTTCCAGCTTTTTTCTTTTTGCTTATGTGGTGCTGAGGAATAGAACCCAGGGCCTCATGCATGCAAGGCAAGTGCTCTACCACTGAGCCACCTTCGCAGCCCTATATTTCCCATCTTTATGTATTTTTGGTACTCTCTGTTTTATATTTATCTTCTCTGTGCAGTTGGAAAAATGGATCCATGAGTCAAAGCTTTTTCATGTGTTTGCCTTGACTAGAGAATTTATTACCTTGTTACTGTAATAATAATAATGATAATACTTATTATTTTGTTGTGTGTGGTGTTGATGATACATCCAGGGTCTTTTGCATCTAAGGTCTGTGCTTATAACTGAGCTACATTCCCAACCCTAGAACTGTATTTTTTCCTTTTGAGTCTGAGTTACTACTAATTATCTTTTAAATTCAACTGGAAAATTTTCTTTAGTATTTCTTAATGGGCAAGGCTAAAGCAAGCACTGGTGGCTCACGCCTGTAATCCTACCTACTCAGGAGGCTGAGATTTGAGGATCATGGTTCAAAGCCATCCCAGGCAGGAAAGTCTTTGAGACTCTTATCTCCAATAAATCACCAGAAAACCAGAAGTGGTGCTGTGGCTCAAGGGGGAGAGCACATGCCTAGAGCTGAAGAGCTGAAGGTCAGCGCCCAGGCCCAAAGTTAAAGCCCTATGACAGACTCTTTTGATTTTTTCCCTTTTTATTTACGAACCTTTTTACCAACTGGACAGTTTGTCTTTTTACCTTTTTACCTTGAAAATATGTCATTATAGCCTCCCAAATTTCTTCTGAGATATCTACTAATTATTATGAAATTCCTTATATATGATGAATGAATTTTTCTCTTTCTACCTTAAATATACTCTCAGTATTTTGATAGTTTGCTTAAAATGTGTCTTTACTTGGTTTATTAGCCTGCTTGGGGTTTCTTGAGATTCTTACTCATGTATACTTGAGTCTTCAAATTTTGGGAGTTTATAGGCATACTTATTTCCACAATTAATCCCTGTCTGTTTCTCAATTTTTGTATGTGAATCCCCATAGTATATATATTTAACTGCTTTCTTTGTTTTTGGTTGTGGTGTTTTTTTCTTTTTTCTTTTTTCCCTGGGCTTGAGCCTTAAACTTTGGGCCTGAGTGCTGCCCTGAATCTCCTTTTGCTCAGGGCTAGCATTCTACCATTTGAGTTCAACTGACACTTCTGGCTTTTTCTGTAATTATTTTGTAATTAATTGGAGATAAGATTCTCATGGAATTTTCTGACTGAGCTGGCTTCCAACTGCAATTCTCAGATCTCAGCCTCCTGAATAGCTAGTATTATACCAATCCTGGGCTTTATTTGACAGATAATCCCCCCTTCTCCCAAGCCATTTGGCTCTGTTGTTTTGAATTTTCTTCTTATTTTTTTTTAAATTAATTGTGGTAATCAGATTTGAAAATTTTAAATGATTTACATTCAGATGATTGATTCTTTTTGTCAGACTACTGAAATCTGTAGTTAATTCTGTCAAGTAAAAAATTTCAATTTCAGCTATTGGTTTTAGGTCCAGTATTTTTGTTTGGTTCTTTTAAAAATAATTTCTTTTATCAAGATACATTGTATTCCTAAACTGCTTTGTTAAATGTCAACTCCTTTGTACAACTACTTAGAGGTAATAAAATGCATACAAATGTTCTCAGATTTCATATTTTTCTCATTTTCCTTAATTTTGTTTATGTTGACTCCTTGTGCATATTGAAGGTTATATTTTAAATGTGATTACATCCCATTCAGAGACTCTTCATTTTTGTGGAGATTTATTTTATTCTTCTGACTCTGCCATATTCCCTTATTGCTGAAAATTCCTAATGATCATTTGTGGAAATTTGGCATTTGTGAGATGAAAAACAAGAACTAGTCCTTTCAGCTTTTGTAGACTGATATGAGTATCCTTTAGTAATTAGTGGGATAATAAACATGAGAAGAGTCTCTCAAGTGGAGTGTTAATATCTCATATCTTTTTTGAGCATATGCTTTCCTGGGTCCCTACATATGATTTACCTTCCCAATGTTCTTGGATTGAATGAAAGATTAAGTTAGAATTTTGCTCTAATTCTCAGAGATTTATATATCCTATTAAATAACTTTCTTAGGATAACTAGCGTTGGCTCAAAGCATTGTAAACTAGTGCCTTCTGGGGGAGTGGGTCATAAGGTAGTGGCTGCTTCCTCCTAACTACATTGTGCTATGGTGACAAGAGGTTTGGTAAGAATAAGTAGAATCCCATAGGGGTTTTCTCTACTATTTTCAGGGTTGCCCTTTCTTGATTAAGTGTTTAAATATTTGTTGTGAATATTTGATAGGCTTCCATACAGTTAGAAAATTGTCTTAGTGACTTTGTAGTTGTTTTTTATTTTCACTGAAAAGCAATACCTTAGAACTTCCTGATACCATCTTATTCTAAATTTATTTGTATTGAGTTATTACCTGTATCCCTTTCCTCTCCTTTACTTATGCAAATAATAGAGTTGCTGGCATTAATACTATTTATATTAAAATAATTTTGTATAAAGAAATATCCAATATGAGGCTAGACAGGTACTCCAAAGTGGTGTCACATTCATATCAACACCATCCCATTGTGTTAAATGGGGGAGGAAGTAAAACTAAGCTTTCCTCTGTGTTCTCAGTTCTTCCCCATACAGGAAAGTCATCTTTTCCAGGTCACAATTTTGTTTTTAGTTTTGCAAAATGCTGGGTGTTTTTAGAGTTGTTGATCAGATTTTGAGTCTACAGGACACTCTGCTCCATGTTTTCTCTTTCTGTCATGTAAAGGTACCCATTGTTAATGGTCCATATCCAACAATTGTTTTCTAGATGTTTCATCTTACATTTTTCCTTTTATCTTTGTATTATTTTTATAGTAATGCTATACACTGAAATGGTTCACTTACTTGAGAGATGAGCAGAGATCCTTTTGTTCCGATTATATACATTCTAATTTTGACCCAATGGCTATTTCACAGATTAAAAAACTGCCTCAACATACTAGCAAGCTCTTGATCCAAGATATGAATACATATAAAAGCAGATCTCAATAATATAGAGGTTAGGTCACTAGAAAGGAGAAAGTGGGAAGGAAGAGAATACGAGGACTTTTCCACAGTGGGGAGAGAATGAAAGAAGGGAATAAGGAGGTCTAAAATTGAATACTTGGCCAATGACTGCTCTCCCAGATGTTCTGTACTTGTTATATATCCTATAGCAATGGAAGATTTCTATATTAATATTACATTAATTGAATGTACCTGGCAGATGAAATAAGATCTTCTTGATTGTATGAAGATGAACTCATAATTCTGTGTATTAGGTAATGTGGTGGTTCATTAATTGGGATTAATTCTTCTTTCTGAAAAAAATGCAAATCAGGTGATATACAAAATAGAGTTTGACATCTTACTGGACCTTTTTTTTGTCTTATATATACCTTATTGAGAAAAATTTTAGACCTAAATCTTAACTTACCTTACTTAAAAGATAAGCCCTATAGCTGTAATTAAAATGTCTCTTCCAATATTAGAATGACTCAGTGAAGGTGTTCTATGGTATTGAGGTTACTCATCTTAACACAAGTTACTCATCTTAACACATACAATAATCTCTTCTTGGAAGATCATGTGCTTCTAAATTGACTAAAGTTATCTGTTCACATCTCATGGTTCATTTTAGGTTTCTTTTTTGATAACTTGGGAACTGCTGCAAATTTATGACTCAAGAGAATGGTCTCATTAGGAAATCCTACACGATAAATTCTCCCCAGACCGATATAGTAAACATTTTTTGACAGTAAAATATTGAGAATCAGCATTTGAAAGCAGTAACAGGAAGTAGTCACCAGGATGATAGTAGGGTATACTGGCTCAATGTACTTGTGATAGTAAGCATATTTTCAATGAACCTGTTAAGTTTGGGCAAATTTGCTAAAACTTTCTAAAGAAGAAAGTTAAATATTTGTCTAAAGAGATCACATAGCTAATGAGTGAGTCAACATTCAAACTTGGATTTTTCCTTTCAGTGCTATGGGTTAAACCCAGAGTCCCACACCTTCTAGGCAATGATCTGCTTTTCTATGAAACCTGTCAACCAGACTTCTCTCAAGGCTTCTAGTCCCATCCTACCGGCATGCATCTCCCTGAAAGAAATGCCTAATGGTAATTTTCAAACTTAATTTAGATATAATAAGACTAGAATGTATGTGAAACAATAATTTCTGGTTTATTCCTTTCTCTTAACTATTTCCATCTCCTCTTTTTGTTTGCTAGCTAGTTAATCTAGGTTTCTGTTACCGGATTTCTCAACCCAGTGCTATTATCTATTAATTACTTGCCTTGTTATTGTGAGTAACTATAGTTTTAGTAGGATGCTGTTCTGAACCTTCTAGCACAGAATCTGTGAAGTTCTCTACCTTTTTCAGTCTCTCACAATCATTTTTCTTACTCACCTTGTGGTGCATTTTTTTCCCTCGAGGAAGGTTAGCTTCAGCCAAGCTTTTGGAAGACACCATGTCAAGCATACCAACAGATCTCTTAACACCTCTTTCATCAGTTTCCACAGCCCGCCTTATGGGTGCTTCAGTCTTTCTGATGGCCACACTACTTTCAGACTGACAACAATTGCTTAGCGATAAAAGCTTCCTCAGGCTCTTTGCACTTATTGTTGACTTAGGTGATGCTACATTGCTTTCTTCTGACTTCAGGACTTGGCTTTCTTGAGCTTCAGATATTTTTCTTAAACCCTCTTCGGCAACAAACTCTCTTAAAACCAATTCTTCTTCATCAGAACCTATTTCATCGTCTCCGCTTGTTTCTGAAGATACTTGATTAATATCATGAGCTACTAACCGAATGATCAGATCTTTTTTGCTTCGAACATCTTTTAAAAGCTCTATCTTGGTGATATCAGGCTTGTTCATATTCATAAATGAATTTCTGCAAACAGCCTGAAATTGAAAGCACAAAAACAACAAAAATAAGTTTTAATCATTACTCCTCTAATTCTTTTTAATATGGTTATTTTATTTTTATTTTAATATCTTCAGATGCTGCTTTTCAGTAAAATAGTATTGCAACAGGATGAACCACATGAAAATGATAATAGTTTCTAGTGTTATTATTTCCTTTACATTGAATTCACATTTATCTACTCTTAGTCTAAAATATGTCTAACATGAATTTTCTTTCTTAAATTTTGCATTTTGTTAAAAATAATTTTGTTGCTATCATTTTTCATCATTTCTTTTGAAGGTTTCATGAAAAAATAGACAACTGTTTTTAATCTTAGGCAGAAAATCATAGAGAAATGTAAATGCATGTATTTTAAAGAAAGCAGACAATCATCTAATGTCTACTTTAAAAGATATGAGGAGGGGGCTGGGAAATTGGCTCAGTGGTAGAGTGCTTGCTTTGCATGCATGAGACCCTGGGTTCGATTCCTCAACACCTCATAAGCAGAAAAAAGCCAGAAGTGGTGCTGTGGCTCAAGTGGTAGGGAGCTAGCCTTGAGCTGAGCTGAGGAATAGTGCCCTGGCCCAGAGTTCAGGCCCCATGACTGACAAAAGAGGAGAGAGAGAGAGAGAGAGAGAGAGAGAGTGTGTGTGTGTGTGTGTGTGTGTGTGTGTGTAGAGAGAGAGAGAGAGAGAGAGAGAGAGAGAGAGAGGTTATGGGGAAAATTTTAGTCTTTGGACTTTTACTCTATATTTTCCATATATATATATATATATATATATATATATATATATATATCCTATTTTTTCACCTTCCTGGTGAAAAGAGAGATTTTTAAAAACTGAGTTCCAGAGTCTCCTAACTCTAATCATAGCAACACAAGAGACTGAGAAAGGAAAAACTGATATTTGAAGCCAGCTTGGGAAGACAGATCTGAAACAAACGTATCTTTAACTAGCAAAAAACTAGAAGTCAAGCTGTGCCTCAAGTAATAGAGCCATAGTCTTCAGCAAAAATCCCAATCCTGTCACCCTGCATTGAAGCCCCAATACTAGCATATGAACAAAATATATTTTAAAAGATAACTAAAAAGAATTAACCCATTTCCTTAGCTTTTGACCATGCTACATACCACTTAATTATATAATCATCTTAGATTCAATCTTCCTCTGTAACTTTGCAAGTTAACCTTTGAGTCTGACTGTTTATATGAAAATAAACTATTTAAAGCAACTTCATAAAACCAAAATAAGTATCTTGGATTGGATAAGAAAATCCTCACATCATGATATTTAATTTGAGAATCTGTTTTTGCCTATGTATTAATATTCATATTAACACATAATAATAATATGGTGAACTGACAGTAGATGGTGGAGAATTAAGCTTGATGTAGAGCCACGTGTCTCCATATCTGGCCTGATCTACTGTTCTTTATATTCTCTGTTGCTTGTAGAAGGTAACTCTAACTCATCCTCAGATTGGCTCATGACTACTGCTTTAAAAAAAAGAGCTCTTAGGATGTCCTTCTTTCTAATTTAAAAGGGCACAGATAATATGTTTTGGTGTACCTAACTGCCTAATTCTTTCTGCAGCATATAAGTGATCTATGTAGAGAGAGTAGGTAACTGAAAGTTAAAAACTGGCATTACTGTCTAGTCAGTTTTTACAAGTTTTACTCTCAATGGATTACTTATCTACAAATAAATACCAGGAAACAGTGTAGTGTAATGAGAATTCAGAGGGAAGGGAACATTTTATACTAACTAAAAGAGCTCATGGTATTCCAAAACAATTAGGATGAAAAGGTTTACAGGAGTATCAGTCTATGATAATCAGTATTTGAATTTGATAACTTAAAGTACTGTGGACTTAATCATAAGCTTTGAGACTTAATTCAATGGATTGCAGAATAGTCCTGGAAAAAAAATTCCCTCCATGTTAATGCTCCAAACACTAGAGTTCTATAAAACTTTACTCACTCTCCAGGATACAGACTGAATTACTAAGTGGACATAGCCAATTCTGTTGTGTTTATTTATGGTTGCCTTTAATTCTTTCATACTTCAGAGTCTCAGTTTAATATGTTGGCTACATGACAGAATTTTCTGCCTATACCAGATGAAAATAGGAGCCCTAAGGTGCCTGGGTTTAGAACAAAGCATTAAAAAGAAAATGTGCTCATTTTGAAAGCAGAGACTAAATGACAAAAATCAAGGTTTAAGTGAAAATTTAAGAACACCTGTAACCTATGTAGTTTGTAGTTTAATGCCTGATGAAGAATATTGCTAAAAGAAAGAATTACTATGGAATCTTAAATTTGAGAATTAAAACTATTTTAGGCAAGTTCACTTGTCCTGGTGTTCTACTAATTAGCCTTTTTGAATACGTTTAGATGGCTCTAATGAAGAGCAAAAGGAATCCTAGAAGTGTAGGAATTACACATGATTGCATTTCTTTTAAATCTTCAAATGATAGTACCTTCATTAGGCCTGGTGTAATTGTTAGGGATATAGTTGTACTTATATCTGTCTGTCTGTCTGTCTTTCTGTCTCTCTCTACACACACAAACACACACACACACACACACACACACACACACACATATACATATATATATATGTATATATATATATTCATTATTCAAAAAAAGGGAGAAATTGAAGTAAATTATCTAAAATCCTAGCTTGAGACCTTTAGAATGAATTACTGAATTGACACAGGAGGTCCTTGTAGTTCATATGTGGGCTTGAATGAAATGAGGCAACCAAGCTCTGTTGGCAAAGGCAAAAACAACAAACACGCTTTCCCATGCGCTTATTTGAGGAAGGCAATCACCACTTGATCTTCACTATTGCATTTGCACTTACCTCACAAGGTGCTACATCCAGTCGTCCGGTCTTATCCAGTGAGGTCCGTCTTTCTTTTATCCTCTCTTCTAAATTAGATGAGAGGGAGGAGTGATTTCTCCCAGTTATTGATGCTTTTCTCAGTTCTGCTATACTATGTCCAGTTCTCTTTAAACAGTCCATCTGAAGTTGTTCAATTGGTTGGGTTTTTATGGAGAGTACTGCTAAGTGTTGTGCAACAATGTTTGGATCAATTTTGATGGGTTTTTCCCTGATATATGGAACTATTTTAATTGGTAAAGAGTCTCCAAATGTTTCTTCATCTGACTGTTGTTCTTTATCAGAGTCAGAGTTCACACTTGCAATGTGATTTTGTGCCTTTTTAACAATCCTTCTGATGTCTAGCTCTCCAAAGGGGGCAGAATTACTTGAGAGAACACTGTCTAATTGAACTTTTAAGACCTCATCGATAATCAGGCTTGCCACCTTTTTAGGAAAGGCTGTATTTGCACGTCTCATATCATAAAGCTCTTTAAGGGTTCCAGATTGTTGTAATATGTTACTATATATTGAATCAATAACCTGAGTAACCATTTCCATATCATGTGGCGTTAAACAATGCTCCCCAGGATAGGCAGTTACAAGGCTAATATTAGTTCTGTCAATTTCCGTTGATACAGATTTTGTCAGTTGAGTTGCAATTTTGTTTAAATCAGGCTTTGATAAGATGCTTGCATGTTTGCTTTCAGCATTTGGTAGTACTTGTAGTTTAGCCAAGAACAGGGCCAATGCTTCTTCTAAAATCTGGCCATCTAACAGAGAATGTTTACTGGATGAGGACTTCTGGGATTTCAGTTCATTGATAATTTTGACTACTTTTTCTACTATTTTGACAGCTTCCAGAACTAACTCTGTATTTGATACTTCTTCCTCTTCCTGAGGCTGAAATTCAGAATTAGAGATTTCCTTCACCATTAAACAACCTATTATATCAGAAAGGGCATTGCCCTTCCCCAGCAAGTCTTTAAATATAGAAGTAGGAGAGCCAGAGTGTTTTAAGACATTGGTATAAACAGCATTAACTACTTTTTCAATAATTGCTTTGTCAGCTAAAGGTACAGGTGATTCCTTATCTGGTTGTGCAAATTTGATCTTACTTTTGCAGATAAATTCTTGGAATGAATTTAATATTTTTGAGGTCATTTTTTCCATTTCCATTTCTAGAGATTTGGTTATTTCCTTATCCCCTTTTGGAAACATGGCAAAAAGCTTTGATAAAAAGTTTACTGCAATTTCTTCTATTACATTACGAGAGAGCTTGTGAGCCCGTGGGGGTGGAGGTGGGACAGTTCGGATGACATTTTCAAGGATATTTTCAACAACACTGTCAACTTCTGCGCACTGATGGGGAGTTAACTCTCCAGAGAAATAGTTCTGCAACTGATTGCCAGCCACTTCCCGTACAACTAATTCGACTATGGAGTCTGAAAGGAGCCTACATCCACTGGTGATGCAATTCTTTATGATCTCGTCTGATCCAAATTGAGGCAAAAGGTTATTATAAATGGACTGTGCCACTAATTGAGTAATCTCATCATCATTGGGATGTAATGACTCGACATACTGTATAATCATATCTTCATCTTTGGCAATCTGTTCTGCAATTGTACTTACTAACTTCATTTGACAAAATTCGAGTTCTGTGTATGCATTGTCCTCAGAGATTTCTCTGGTGCTAGTGTCAGGTATTTGGGGGAAGATTTTAAATAGAAGAGCAGAAATCACATCCTCTAAAAATTTGTAGGGTAACAGTATGGTATATGGCGATGAAGTCTGACATTCTTTACTGGCAGTCTGAGCCACTCTTTGGATCTTTCTGACAATCTCTTTAGATTCCAGAGGCAAAAATGCTGAAATTGGAATGCCATCACCAAATAGGAAGTTAAGTTGCTGCTGAAAAATTTCATTTATCACTGAACTAGTTAGTTTTTGAGCAAAATGTTCCCCATTATGATTGATATCCTCACAAATAGATTCTTGAGAACTATGTTCCTTCAAAACACTGCAAAGTGTTGAGTGAACAACTTTGTTAACTAATGTTTTATCCATTTCTGGTACCTTATCTACAACAGATACCATATCTGAAGAGGATTTTGGAGTCAATTTATACGTCTGTGGCATTTTACCCTCCATTTTCATCTCAAAGCTAGATTCTTCTTTTGTTGGTTCTTTATGTTTTGGAGGTAGTACATCAGTCAAATGTTCTTTGCTTGCACATGAGAAAAGCTCTTTTTCTTTGTCAGGCCTAAACACCTTAATCTGTGCATCTGAAAACTCCTTCAACAGGGAATCAACAAGTTTTAAAGCTATGTCATAGAGAGAAGCCTGATGTTGCTTGTTATTAACATCTGGATACTTATCACTTACTTGTGCTTTGGGTGAGGAAGAGAAGATTAATTTGTTAACCAATTCAACAACAACGTCTTCTAGAAATTTAGCAGGAAAAACTCCAGGTTTATTGTCTTGGGCGTCTAGTTCATTACTCAGCTTACGTTGTACTTCTTTCTCACTTACTTTCTCTTTTTCTTTCTTTTCCTCATTCCCTTTCTCTGTACTTTCTTTCTCATTGTCAGGGATTTTTTGATGGCTTGAGGGGGATAAGTCCATTGTTATAACGGAGCCAGACCATGCCAAATCTCTGCCAGGTTTATCCCCTAGGGAGCTTGTTTTACATTTGAGTTTTGTAATTTCGAATTGTTCTTCAGGGAAGGACATTTGTAAAACATTGTCATAAATGTTTTCAATGACATTTTGAACACTTCCATAATCTGCATATGGTGCCTCATCCATACCTGTTTGACCCTGAAAGTTTCTTCTTTCCTTTTTGCTTGCCTTTTCAGTTATTTTTGCAGTTTTCTCTGTGGTAGTCCCCACATTTCTCGTTTTGGGCTCAATTATCTTCTTTGAATAATGTAATTCAGTGGTCTTGCCATCTAGTTTTATTGAGCTTCCAGGACTGCCAATCTTCTTTTCAATGTCTACTTCAAAATCTGACCTTTGTGTTTTCTCCTTATAGTCTGTGTCAATAGTTGCTCCTGAATAATGTTGCTGTATCTCGTCAGCCTGACTCTGTGCATGTTGTGGAGCTGATTTTGTCTTTTCAATTTCACTCAAATGCTCCTGAGTCTCCTGCATTTTCTTGTTTGTAGTTGTAGAAATAATATTTGACACAGGCTCATTATTCTTTTGGATGGAAATTTCCCGTTTCCTTCCATCCTTTTTATTCACAACACCTGTAGCTGGCCCTGACAGGTTAATCACATTGCTTTTCATAATGGCAGCTAAAGAGCTAAGTATTGGATCTGGGATGTCTACTTTCTTCTCTGAGGCTTCTTTAGTGTCAAAAATTTTCTTACTATGCATTGCATCTGTAATGGTTTCTAAACTGTGCACCCTTTTTTTTGAATCGAAGATTAGAGAACTTTGTTTATGCAGTTGATTTGAAGGACGCTGTTTCCCTTTTACATATCTAGTTATCTGTGTAAATGTGCTTTGTGGTAGCAGCTGAACCCTTTGAGTGATGTTATCTGGATCTAGAAATGAAAAGAAGGTTGAAGTCCAGTCTCCTGAGAATAATGGTTGAATCTTGAAAGCAGATATTGCCTTCTTTGCTAAACCAGCAATCATTTCTATAACAATGTTACCATTATCTTTCTGAAGGTCCTTAGAGCTCAATTTCCCTATGAACTGATCATACACAAAGTTAGATATTGTATCAATTGTCTCTTTATCTATTGGTGGAAAAGAAAATATTTCTTCAGCATTTGGTAAAACTTTAATTTCACTTTTCCTAAATTCTCCAATGAGGGAGTTTGCAAACTTGATCGCCATCCCTACAATATCTGCCTCTGGCATCTCCTTTTTCTTAGAACTTTCAGGAAGAGCTGGGAAAGAACAAAATTTGTGAACTAGGTCAACAATTACATCTTCTAAAAATGTAGCTGAAAACAGAGAAGGCTGTGTCTTTTCTTTCTTAGATTTTTTAACTGCAGTGGGCTGGTGATGAGCAGGTACCTCCTTGGAAGATGGTTCTTTCTCATATAAAAATGGTTGCAAGTGGTGATCCATGATTCCTCTCATAATGAAACCAGCCATTTTACTAAGAAAAGATCCTCTTTTTTTGTCTGAATCCTTCTTTACTTCAGCTTGGAATTCAGATTTTTTCAAAATATCACTACATATAGAGTCAACAAAACTCTCAATGGCTCCTAGTTGCATACTTTCTGCATTCTCCTCTGCTGTGGCAAGTCGGATCTCATGTTCAAAAATTTCTTTTATAATATCCTCAGTCAATTTTGAAGCTGCATGTGAAAATTCATCATCAGGTGTGTCTGCTTTATTCTGTACTTCATGAGCTGTGTCACTTGAAGGGAAGATTTGCACTAGAAGCTTGTCAACCATATCCTCTAGAAGACAGCGAGGAAACACAGTAACACAGGATGGTAGGGCATTGTTATCTGTCAAAATTTTGCTAAGTACATTTCTGATGATGTTATCAGCTCGAGGTGAAGTGTAGGAAGAAGTCATTAATTCTCCTGAAACTAACGACTGCACATGATAGTCATAAATTTCCTCCAGTAGAAAATGATATATCTTCCTTCCAAGGCAGGTAGCATCACTTTGGATCACCTCATATACTTTAACCAGTGATTTATATTCATCTAACACTTTTTCATAAACGGAGTTGACTGTTTTTTCAACCATGTCTTTATATTCCTCTGAGACACACAGATCTTTATCCAAGTCATCTGCAACCAAGATCTCTGATGCAATGAACTCTACAACTACGGATTTTACTAATGTTGTAACGATATCAGTTATTTTGGCTTCTACTCTCTCTGGATTTGTGTCAGGCAAGACGTTACATACAAATGAGTGAAGAATCTTGCACAAAACCCCAGAAATTACTTCCTCCAAAAAGACAGCTGAATTCACAATGAAAGACAAATCTCTCTTTTTTATCTCTACTACTTTTTGTTTGGGAGTTTGACCCACTGAAGCTGAAAGGAGAGTTTTATCTCCAGATAAAAATGACTGTAGATGATGGTTAAATATTTCTTTTATGATGAAACTTGCTATTTTTGAAACAGGTATACTACTTATACCTTTTCTGTCTCTTGTGAGAGACCGGTAGAGATCTGACTGAGAAAGATCAGCATAAATCGAATCAACCATAGACTGTATATCTCTTTCTGAAATCATACTTTGTTTTCCATTCCCATGTTTAGTAATACATATTGCATGTTTTGAAATTATTGACATGATCTCATTTATCAGTTCCACGACTGTATTATTTAAGTCTGATTTAGAAGTATGTGCAAGTTCTGAACTGGGAGCGAATGTACTAATTTGAGACACAAGTTGGGTGACTATTTTTTCCAAATGCATATGTGATAACATAGTAGTATAGATTGTTGAAGCCTGTCTCCGGAACCTTGACTTAGTAATATCATATTGGACTCTGTTTATCAAAACATTTTTGCTGAGTTTGGAATATGACTTAAAAGGCAGATTTTCTATTAGATTTGGGTGAATCTGGAAATCAATAATTTCAGCCAGGATGAGTTTAGTTATCTTTGCAGCCAATGACTTTGTATTATTTAGAAAATCTTCATCAGATATAATTTCCACTTCATGTTCTTCTAAAACATTGCTGTATACCCTGTCAATGATATTTCTGACCACATCTCTCTCCACTGAAGGCAAACACAACTGTTCTTCTGCATTATCTACAACGCTAACTTTGGCATTTGAGAATTCCTCTATTACCAAACATATGAGTTTTTCTGCTTTATCAAATAGTTCATCATCTGAATTTTTTATGGTTTGCAATTGCACAATGCCTACTACCCTATGAAATATTTTGCTTAAAACCCCAGAGACCACGTCTTCCAAGAGAGTTGAGGAATAAACACTGGCATAAAGTGACTTTTGTCTTTCTTCATCATAACTGTAGGTATATGAGGGAGAAGCTAATGACTTTCTGTCCAAAAATGGCTGGAGATGCTGTTCACAGATATATTTTATGATAAAACCCGCCATTTTATCAATAAGGACATCATTACTGCTTGCAATACTTTGCTGTAGTGATTCCTGAGACTCAGAGCCCTGTAAAATATTTTTGAATACCGAGTCCACAAGATGTTGAACTTCATTTTCTGAATAAGTAAGTTTGGTATCTTCTTCATCTTTTGAAAAACCAATCTCATGTTGGGAAATTTTCATCCTAATATCACTGATTAGGTTGGAAGCCATTTCATTATAATTCATTCTTGATTTATCCTTTGCACTTTCCATGGTTGGTACTATGTTAGATTCAAAAGGGAAGAATCTTGATAATAAGGTTTCAATCATATCTTCTAAAAATGTGTATGGCAGTAAAGTATTATATGGAGGTAAACTGTGGTTTGATTTGCTAGTTATACTGAAGTTACTAAGGATATCATGAACAATATTCTCAGCCACTGAGTTAGAATAGGAAGAAGCTGACAAATCACCGGAAAACAAAGGATGAAGAAGATAGTTTGAAAGAGCTTTTATAATTAATTTGCTAACATTTTCTACAAAAATGTCACTACTTTCAGACTCTGCATCAATATCAGGATTGAAACCATGCTGCTGTAAGACATTCCTATAAACTGAAGTGACAAGTTCATCCACAATATCTGTATCATTATCAGGAAAATATTGTGCCTTGACATTACATGGAATATGAGTTTTAGCTTTGTCAAAATGGTTATGCACCGTATTTACAATTTTTCTGGTTATGTTTTCCAGCTCAACTTCACTGCTAAGCTTTGGGTTAAAAATCTTAGACAAGAGCCGGGAAACAATTTCTCCTACAAATTTTTTAGGGTAAATACTACAGTTGGATGAGCTCTGGGACATATGGCTTTCTATGACTTCACTGAGAACTTGCTTAACCATATCAGATACTGCATCTAGTGGTGTCATTGAGCGAGAGAGAACCTCTCCACACAAAAATGGTTGGAGATGACATTCAATTATCTCTTGGATAATGAAACTGGCTATTTGATCAATCATAATTGGATTTCGGCTGACTATACTTTTCTGTACTGAAGCAAGAGAGTCAGACATTTGCAAAATATTACTATAAACAGAATCCACCATCTTTTGAAGGTTTTCTCTCGTATATAGATTGTGGTTATCATAGACAGTTAAACAGATTTTATGTTTTGAAATGGCTGACATAACCTTATTTATTATGTAGGTAGACATTTCATTAAAATCTGAATGTTGTAAATATTTTTTCTCCAAAAAAGATGATAAAATTGATGGAGGAAGTAGCTGAGACAAAAGTTTTCTGATGACAGCTTCTAAAAATGAGTGTGGTAACATAGTGCTATAGACTTCTGAAGACCTGGCTTGGGAAACAAATGTTGATAGGTTATTTTGAAGTTTTCGAAGTATGATTTCAGCATTGAGAGGGTAATAGGAACAAGGCCTGAACCTTCTCCTGATTCTTGATGGGAGTTGGTAGTCCAAAATCTCTAACAGTAGGCTATTGAATATTTGTTCAGATACTGGAGTATTGTCACATGTCAGATTATTATTGTAAGTGGCTTCTAACTGATACAGTTGTAAAACATCACAGTGGACTGAATCAACAATTTTACTAATAATTTCTGTATGGACTGGTGGAAAACAAAGCTTTTCTTCAGCATTCCGTAGAAAAGTGATATGTGCATTATTGAACTCATTTACTACACTGTTCACAAATAATGTGTTTACCATATTAAGCCGGGCTTCCATGATGCCTCTATTTTTTCTCCACAATGAGGTTGAGAGTTTAAAAAACAATTGTGAAATGATTTCCTCCAAAAATGTAGCTGAATAAACACCTGTGTTGGTGCTTCTTTGGTATAGCTTGTGAGGAGTGGGCATTGTATTCATTTCCTTTGTTTCTTGTTTGCCACAATGTGACCAAAAAGGTTTTACTGCAGCTTTCTTGCCACATGGTACTTTGATTTTAGAGCTAGCCATACTGGAATTTAAGGATCTGGCGGAAGGATTGCTGTCACAAGTCCTGATTCCAAAAGGGCCCTTAACGTGTTCTAATTCTATAAACTCTGGCCTTTTGGACTGCATTTCTCTCGTTTCATAGTTTAAATATTTGCTTTCAAAACGTGAGCTTTTAGGAGCTTGTACTAAACTGTTAGATAATTTCTCCATCAATGACTTAACTAAGCTGTGGGAAATAAATGTAAGTATACAATCTGATGACAATAAATCTTGGTCAATTTCTGCCATATTTTCCAAAAGATCTGACATGTAATTTCCTTGAAATTGTTCACAGTCCACTGATCTCCTAAGATAGTCAAAATCTCCATCTTCCATACTTTGAAGTATTTTTAAAAGTTGACCTTCTGCTGATGTTTCACTAGAAGACCTATTCTCAAGAGAGAAGGTACCTGTGTATTTCTCCAGAAGTGTTCTAATTAGCTTCTCACACACAATGTTGAGAAGAAAAACTGACTTAGGGGAGAGCCCTAGGTTATTCTTAAGTATTCTATTACTTTGAATACTTGAAGAGGAGAAACAACTCTTTGCTATTTTACCAGAGTCCATATCCCTACCAGGGTTTTCATCTGGTAAAAATAAATCTAATACAATATCAAAGACTTTATTGACTACCTCTTTGGATTCAGGAGATTTTAGGCTACCAATCAGGCTGTCTAACCTATGTGCTAGATAATTTAATTTATTTTTTTGAACAAGTTGATCAATTTGATAAGTATATGATTCTCGTTCTTTGGTGCCTGTTTGACTGTCAGTGGTATTACTTTTGTTACAAATGGACATACTATTGCTTCTAACTACTGAAAATGATTTGTTTCTTGCATTATTTCCAAAGTGGTGATTTGTTCCTATTTCTCTGGACATTACATGAATCACACCTGCTAAGAGATCCTGAAAGAAATTATCAAAATCAGAAGAAGTTACTCCTGGACGGTAGATGTATTTGATTTTCATGGAAAACTTTTGTGGTGCACTATCAGCTTCTATAATGTTACCACTAGAAAGAATGTCAATAATGATTTCAGCAATACTTAAAGCAAGATCTCCAATACAAAGAGACCTAGTCTCAAGCACTTGAGAATGAATTGAAATAATTGTGTTAAATGCTGCTTCTTGGATTTCCCATGTGTTGCTTTTTCCCTTGCACTCTTTGGTGCCATCAGAAATGCTTGATATTAAATTGCAAATGACTGATTCAGTGAGGTATTCACAAAATTGATTAATTGAAGTATTATTGAATATGCTTCTTGGAGAATGTCTTGATTCATATTTTTTCCTTGACAGTGTGGAAACAATGGATATCTTCTCTTCAGTGGAAACTTAAAAGAGAAAATATTACTATTTTAGGCATGGATTAAGAAAATATGGAAATGTCAGTATATTGGTATGCACAAGTAAATTTTTCCAGTGGAACATCTGGAAAAAGGAAAGAGAAACCTAATAAAGAAGTTGGATTTTCCTCAAATACATGTTTCTTGTGTGGAAGTAATCATCTCTCTTCCAATTCAAATAGTCATTTGTCAAGGTTGATCCTGCTTAAATGGTAATAGATTCTAAGAAGCTGACAATCTTTGTGCAGAGAAGTGTTTTCCAGGCTTACTTTTCCAAGCCTAAAACATCTACAGTGATATCTGGAGGCCTGATTTAAATATTTTAAAATATTTTGTCAGAATATTTAATAATTTCCTATAATTATTTTAAAACACACTAGTTAAATTGTTTAATGTCATGCCATGTTACTCTTAAGATATTATGGAGCTGGGTGCTAAGTGATGCATGCCTGTAATTCTAGCTACTCAAGAGGCTGAGATCTGAGGATCACAGTTCAAAGTCAGCCCAGGCAGAAAAGTTCATGAGACTCTTATCTCCAATTAATCACCAGAAAACTGGAAGTGACACTGTGGCTCACATGGTAGAGTGCTAGCCTTGAGCTGAAGAGCTGGGGCACAGCACCGAGGCCCAGAGTTCAAGCCCCATGACTGACAAAAAAAAAAGCTATTTTGGAGCTGTAATCATCTATTACCTTGATGATAACAGAAGTGTTGTGAAAATGACAATACTGCCAAAGGCTATCTACAAATTCAATGCAATACCCATCAATATCCCAACCTCATTCTTCAATGAAAAAGGAGAATCAATTAAAAAATTCATATGCAACAATAAAAGACCCCAAATGGCAAAAACAATCCTTAGCAGCAAGAACAGGGCTGGAAGAATATCAATACCAAACTTCTAACTTTATTACAAAGCCATAGTAATCAAAACAGCTAGATACTGGTGTACAAGAACAGACCTGAGGACCAATGGAAAAGAACTGAAGAGCTAGAAATGGTCCCACAGACCTATAGCCACCTAATCTTCAATAAGGAAGCCAAAAAAGTAGGATGGAAGAAAGACAGCCTCTTCAGTAAATGGTGCTGGCAAATTGGTTAGACACCTATAGAAAACTAAAGTTAAACCCTTATATATCACCCTGCACCAGAATCAACTCCAAATGGATCAAGGACCTCTAAGTAAAAGCAAAACATTACAGGAAGGAATAGAAAAAACTCTAGGACTCCTTGGCACATGCCAAAATTTTCTTAATAAAGACCCAGAAACACAACAAATCAAAGGAAGGTTGGACAAATGGGATTTCATGAAACTGCAGAGCTTCTGCATGGCAAAGGACATAACGAAAAATTCAATGGAAAGCACACAGACTGGTACAAGATTTTCACTAGTCATATAACAGACAAGGGCCTCATATCTAAAATATTCTTAGAACTCAAAAAATTAAATCTCCTGAAAACAAATCCTCAAAGAAACAACTGCCTCATTAATAAATTGGCTAAAGATTAAACAGAGACTTCTCTGAAGAGGAAATAAGAATGGCCAAGAGACACATGAAGAAATGCTCAACTTCTCTGGCCATAAAAGAAATGCTAATCAAAACAACTTTGAGATTCCACCTCACCCCAGTTAGAATGACTATAATAAAAAGATCTAATAACAACAAATGCTGGAGGGCATGTAGCTAAATGTTGGTGGGAGTGTAAACTTGTTCAATTACTCTAGAAAGCAGTATGGAGATTCCTCAAAAGACTCCACCTAGAGCTCTCCTATGATCCAGCAGTCTCACTTCTGGGCATTTACCTAAATGACCACAAAGAAGGCCATACTAAATTAGATACCAGCACAACTATGCTTATCACAGCATTTTCACCATAGCTAAGATATGGAACCAACCCAAATATCCCTCAGTAGATGAATGGATCAAGAAAATGTGCTATATATACACAACGAAAGTCCATGCTTCCATCAGAAGAAATGACATTCCCTCATTCATAAGGAAATGGAAAGACTTGGAAAAAAATCATATTAAGTGAAGTAAGCCAGACCCAAAGAAACGTAGGCTCCATAATTCCCCTCATTTGAAATAATTAGTATATGTCTAGGATAGTCCTAGCAGATAAGGAGAATAGCTCAAAAACTATGTACATATGATCATGTAAGACAATGCTAAGTGAAATAAACTCCAAGACATGGACACAAGAGGTTTTTTTTTTTGTTGTTGTTTTTAATGTACTATGTGATTCCTTGTTCCTTTTGTATGTTCTTCCTCCTATGGTATATCCTCTCTTGCCACTGTATTTGATTTTGGTACCTGTGTATTTTTTTCTTTAAAAAATTTTTTTTATTGTAAAAACAGTGTACAGAGGGGTTACAGTTGCATGAGTAAGGTAATGAGTACATTTCCTTTCAAGCGTTGTTACCTCCTCCTTTGTTTATCCCCTACCATCCCTGTACCTATGTATTGTATATACATTTATCTGAATTAGGGAGGGAAAGATGAACAATAAACTGGTAAGACAAAAGATGAGAGGGGAACCAGTGCAGCAGTGACATTCACGAGACAATATGTTGGAAATGATCCACAACTTGGTGGTAGGGGAGAGGGAAGGGAGAGGAGAAAAACGAGGGAAGGGATAACTGACAAGAAATGTACTTATTACCTTATTTATGTAGCTGTAACCCCTCTGTACATCACCTTGACAAACAAACAAAACCAACAAAAACAGAAGTGTGGCAATTCCAGAAAGGTTAGTGTAAATTGTAATGGCGGAATCAGAGATAAGAACTTTGAAAACACTTTAAAATCATGCAACAATCTCCAAATATGTAGATACAAAACAACCTACTCCTTATATTCAGACTTTAGATATGCTTAACTTTTTAAAAATCATTGTTTGGCAGCATAAGTGACTAAAAAGAAATTAATAGTCATCCCACCTTTAAGGCTATGTTCAGCAAAGCAGAGAATACATATTCTTGAAAGAGAGATCTTTTAAACATTATCTTTTTCCATTTTCCCCAAATTATACTAGCTTTTAAAATAAGCGATGTTATGCTTACCTCTAGTTTTGAAGTTTTTCAAATGTGTGACCACAGATGTAGTGACGTGACGTGCTACCAAATGAATTTCATTTGGACCCAGTTCATGATCAGCAAAAGCAATGACTTCAACTTCTTTCAAAGTCTTTATTTTTATCGGTGGGTTCTTCTTTTGCCATTTTTGCAGTAAAGAGCAATCTTTCCTCAAGGCTTCTGGGTAGTTAATTTCTTTTTCTGGTATACCGCTGATTGGTTGACACCATAATCTACGAAAGTTTTTCTCTTCCTTTTTTCCTCTTCCTCTGGATATGAAAAATGGTTTCATTGATTCCATATTGTCATTCATGTACTGTTGATATGGCAAACCAGAGCTTGACAACACAGTATTGACAATATTTTCTGCAGCTAAACAGATTCTGAGTGGAGAAACTGTTGTCTGAATTTCATTTGGTTCAACCATTGGTTTTAGAGTCTCATAGTGAAACACTTTTGGGTTTCCACCTTTTCCCAACTCTATGAATGACATGGCTTGTCTAAAAGCTTCATCTGAGGAGTCATTCACTTTCTTAAACAGCTTTTTTAAGACACTGCCTTCGGGGATTGTGTTCATAGCTGTATCACTATGTCCAAAGTTAGAATTCCTTAGGTGGTAGTGCTGTAATTTGTTTGTTAAACGTGATGCCATAGTTTTTGAATTGGGCCTTTCCATTGACTCTGAGCTTTTAATTGTTTCCGGTATGTAGGAACTGGCATATGAGTGTGAACTTGAGGAAAGTCCGTATTTTTTCCCTGCATCTTCCTCTGAATTAAACACAAAACCAGGTCCACTCCTTGGTGTAAGATTATCCTCCAAACTAGCATTGTGTAGCGCTGATGTAGGCTTTTTAATTTTAGATGCAAATTCAATCTGATTAACAATGTAAACATTTTCATTTTTTGGAAAGAAACTTTTGTTTGGAAGGTTTTTGATCAGTGACTTGTGAAAGTTAGTACATTGGTCTATTAGTGTGCCAATGATCTCACTGGCTACAGTATTCTCTTTCAATATGCTAACTGAAGAGGGTTCCACTTGGTTTATTTCTTTGTCTAGTTTATTCTTGATTAAAGTAAGCATGTCCCTGACGATATCAACAGCATATGTAAGTAAATCTGAATGAAACAAATGAACCTCGAGGAGGGTATTCTGTATGTTTTCTTGGGAAATAATACTACTGGAGTCAGAAAAATCAGAAACCTTCTTCAGTGGTTGTAATTTTGGCAAATGTTTTTTACCTAATAGTCTCTGTTGCATTTGAGAAAGATTTTCTATAGGCATTTTCACGATATC
This sequence comes from Dipodomys ordii, assembly GCF_000151885.1. Lineage (NCBI taxonomy): Eukaryota > Metazoa > Chordata > Mammalia > Rodentia > Heteromyidae > Dipodomys > Dipodomys ordii. The sequence goes on along the minus strand of NW_012267221.1, from coordinate 33,436,898 downwards.
AGAAAACTCATATTGCTTAAATTGCAAGTCCACGAATGACTCTAACATGTTTAAGACCCTTTCGACAATTTCTTCCACAATTTGGTGTCTAGAGCTGCTGGACATTTGGTCTTTCATCTTCATGGAACAGATTGGTAAACTGCCGGGGCCTTGCTTGTTTGGAAAACCCTGTTTCCTGTTAGCAGTAAGGTGTTCTTTCCTATTTGTTAGAGTTTCTTTGTTATCTTGACTGGACATCTGGGACAAAAAGCAGAGCTGTAATTTTTCAAATAGCATTTCCACAATTTCCCTTCCAAATTTGTTAATTTGTGTTTTGGTATCTTCAGCTCTGGTAGAACTATCTTTGACCTGATTATGCAATCTGATTGCACAATCCTCAAGAACTGGCAAATGTAAAAGTGAAATAGCATATTCTAAGTCTTTTGCTCTTACTGAAATTTTCTTCAAAATATTTTCAGCTATTATCAATAATTTAACTTTTTCATTTTCCATATCATTCGTTTCCATTTGCCATCTGTCAAACATTTTTTTTAATATACCTTCCTTGGGAAAAATCTGTTCTAGTTGTGAGGAAACGTTTTCTAAGTAAAAACATGCTTGTGCTTTGGCAGAAGATCTTGTATGCTGTGAACATTTGAGAGAATCCAGAGAAGAAAGTTTTATTGGGTAAGCCAAACTGTGGTTACTTGTTGCATACAATTCTTGCAAAACTGTGTTAATTATTTTACTTGCTTCCATGATTGGATCAGATGGTAATGTTTTCATTTTTGCCATTGCTCTAGTTTCCGTCACCTTTTCAAGTTCTTTTAGAATTGTTTCCAAAATGACACTTATTATGTCTTTGGCATACATTATTAGTTCCAAGGTGGGCAATTTTGTTTTCAGCAAGTGTTTGGCATCTCCTGTTGGTAGGATGTTTGGCAGCCCCATTGCAGCCGTGGATTGGCCATCTATCAGAGTCTTCTCTCTGTTAACTAACTTAATCTTGGTTTTGACCTTGCCAGCACTTTGTCCTACGTGGGTTTTTGTTTTAAATTTTGACAAAGAGGTGACTTTCGCTTTTGCTTTTAAATTTGTCTTAAAACCTAGCTTAGGGCTGCCCTTCGGACTAACTTTATGACTATGTGGTCTAACAAGTGGCAACTCATTTGAGCAAGCTTCAGGGGATAAACTCTCTTCCACATGCCGTGAGATAAAATTTGTTAATTTATTGGAAACCATTTGGACTAAATCTTTTCCTACTTGCACAGGTGAGTATTGCAAAAAAGTATCTTCTAAAAGAGAAGCACTGCTACTCTCTGCATATTTACTTCTTTTTCTTGCTTCTTTAGTGTCTCTAAAACCTGTGTACATCACTGGTGAAACATCGTCTTCATGAATTTCTACTTCTTCCGCAATTGTAGTATTTTTATATACTGTTGTCATAACAAGAGAGTACATTTCCCCCAGAACATTCTCAACTATATCTTTTGCTACATTGTAAAAATGTGGTTGAAGGGAATGTTTTTGTGTTGTATCGGATGTTTTAGAGTTAGATAAAATGTGAGGGGCTTCATTTAATGCAGGCAAATGTCCCATAACTTCCATGGCTCGCTGATCCAATGTATGCAAAATTTGTTTGATTGCACTGAGCAATTCAGTTTTCTCTTTTTGTCTTGATTCTTTCTTTCTCATAAATATCTCTTCCAAAACAATTCTTTGGCTATCCAGTTCCAATGCCACTTGTTTCTGATGTAGTGGATTGGTGAACACTGACACAGTGCTGTCTCTGTCCTTTGCTATTTGTCCTAGACCTATATCATTTGATACAGTTAATGGTAAAAATTTAAGATTTTCCTTTGTAGATCTCCTATTACACAAAATATTTAAGATACTTTCAACAGTTTCACTCACCATAATATTTGCTTGAAATAAAATGCTGTTTGGATATTGATTCATGCTTTGGACTTTGAAGTCAAAATCACTTTTAATAAGCTTCAAAATGGCATTGGCAAGGAGGTAAGCATCATCCATCAGGTTAGCTTGTGATAAATGAATTGTGGATGTAGGTTTTACTGTGTAACTGGCAAAAGTGGACTCTGGAAGCCCTTGTCTGAGAATGCTTTTGGGTGTTGATATTCTCTGCATATTAATACCAGATTCTACTTGGCTTGACTCATGAAGAATGCTGTCATCTTCTTTACAGCTTTCTAATTCTTGGCTGAAAAGTGACTTTTCTTTAGGCTGCATAACACGATTAGTTAACAGACCTATTCTTTCAGTGGCAAAAGATTCTAAACGATTAAAAATAGCTTCAGTAATGAAGTTAGCATTTTCTTCACATGGGCTAAGAACAACTCTCTTGGTGTCTTTTTGCTCATCTGTAGCTGATTCCTTACTTCTGGAATACAGAAAATGCTCTGAATTTTCTTTAGTTTTTAACTCTATAGAGAGAGATGGTGGTCCCTCTGCTTTTGGGAGTATATCACAGAAAGTCAATCTTGGCGCATCAGGAAGTTTTGTATTTATAACAAGTGTGACAGCAGAACTGAGGTGATGGAGAACAATATCTACTATATCACCAGAGAGCAAACTGACATCTGATTTGGAAACTGAAAGTTTAGGAATAAACTTGTTTTCATCTTCAATTAACAATTCAGTATTTTCTTCTGCCTGTTTGAAAGCTGTGCTACATTTCAGAGCAGGTGTGACATTACTTTGATTATGAAGTTTTTCATAAATGTTGTACAAGATACTTTCCGTGGTATCTTGTATTTGAAAGCAAAGACTTTTTCGATATTCAGTCTTTTCTAACAGTTTTCCAGTAACACTCTTTTGTATATTTTTATCATTCTCTTTATCAGAAATGGGTGTTGTACACTTACTCTGACATGATACAATATCTAGCACCGTGTCAACAACCTGACTTGCAATATTTTCAGAAACCACAATGCTCTGATCCAAGGAAGAACTTTCTCTCTCTTTATCTAACTCATGCTTGATTCCTTGTAAAAGTTTCCTAGCTACTTGTGTGGCATAAATATTTAATTTGGACAAAGAGAGTTGGCACAATGAGTCTGACTTCCCATGATCTGCCTTACAACAAGAAAATTGCTCATTTGATTGTGAGTCCTTGTCTGATAATGCTTTACTCCAGGTAGTCTTATCCTGCTGAATGGGTAAAGTCACTGGGACTGTGAAGTTGACTTGGGGAAAAAAGAGAGAATTTACTTTGGAGGTAGCAAAACTTTCTAAATTTGTTAATATTGATTTTACAATATCTTCACCTATATTTCCAGTAGTTTGTCTGTCAACATTAAATCCAGACTGAAGAGTGCTTGGATTGCTGTTCAACATGGTGACAGAGGAGCTCCTTCCATAGTTATGCTCATGAAAAGAAACATTTGCTGAAAAAGCGATGAACTCACATCTCCTTTTGCTTATATTTCTTTCTAAGATGGCAGCAGAACAAAGTTTATGAAATACAGTTTTAACAACATCATTTGCCACCATGTATACATCTGTGTCAGATACTAAAAGACCCATTATTTCATTCACAAATGGGTCAGATGCATGAGTGGTTGACTCTTGAACTCTGTGAGGCATGGCACTCAAATGAGAAGGTGATAGAGACAGTTCATTCAGTTGATTGATTAAAGTGTTTTGAAAAATTTCATTCAAAATATTTCTTATAATAGGAATAATTGGAGACTTGTGTTCTTTCTTGAACTTCAATTCAATTTTGTTTAAGGTTCTTTCTAGAACCTGTTGTTGATAGTCTGTTTTAGTTTTCTCTTTTAGTGCTGCTCTTTCTCCAATGTATTCTTCTTCTGTATGGGTATCATTGTCGAAAAATGAATCTGATTCAGCTCCTCCAGGAAGAAAATTTCCATAAACTGGATGGTAGTGATATGATTCAGTGTCTCTACTTTCAGTTTCATTACACTCATCTGAGGATACTGCTTCTAAAATTAAACTAACCAAATTCATGAATGTCTGTGTCTCAGGTGGCTTGTTTATACCTGTTTTTAAATCTGATGATTTCTCACCTATTTCTGTTTGAACAGCTTTCAAAATAGCACTTGATATCTTCTTTGCATGGGCATATAAAGCACTGTGCAATGATTCTTCAGGTGTATCTGTCATAGAATTGTCATTTCCACATTTTGAGTCCATGTCATTGCCTTTTTTCTTGTCATCATGAGTAGTCTCATGAGTTTCCAAATTTCTACTTGTGAATCCTTCCAGTTTAGCAAAAACTGTGGTAAGAATATCTGAAGCAACAGATTTCAGTTTAGTTGGGTGCGGTTCTTTGGAAATGTTTGTTGTGGTTTCCACAAAAATAGTATCTTTCACTTTGCTTTTAATCACCTCTTTATTATCCTCCTGCATCATGCTGGAAAGTATGGTAGATATTACATTGGTACACTTGGCCATTTCTTCAATAATTGAACCAAATGATAAATTGTCAATGTCAAGAGATTCCAAAACAGCCTTGCATCCTGAATTTGCAACTTCAGTATTTGTGTCAACACTACATAATTTTGCAACAATATATTCCAAAATGGTTTTGGAAGTGAGTTGAATATTGGATTGCAATGTAGCACTCATTTGATGATCCTTTCTTTTCTTCTCTCTCTCTTGTTTTCTACAAGGTGCTTTAGATTCAGGATGGGCATCCATGAGTTTGCTTACCATTTCATGGAGTGTTTCCCCAATTCTGTCCAACACTTGTAAATTAGCATTCTCTTTGATATCTTTTCCACTTATGATACTGTGGCGCATACAGGGAGTAGCCAAATATTCACGAAAAGCCTTTTTGTCCTGTATATTTGGCAACATGTTTTGTTTATCAACATCAGAGTCATATGAAGTTTCAGACGTTGTCCTGTCTACAGCAAATGCGGCACCTCTTTGATCTTCATTTCCACTTGACAGCATCTCATAAATCAAATTCAGCAATGGACTTGTTGTGATATCATCACTGAGATCTGTTACATGTGATTCTAATGTTTTATCAGAATCAGCAAAAACTCTTTTACTCTTATGTGGTTTGGTGTGTTTGACGTTGCTCAACTCCAGTTCATTCTGGATAGAATGTAAAACAACATTTACTATTTTAGTTGTATAAGTAATAAGTTGAGATTTGAATGAAGATTTCTCAGTAAGTGAAGGTTTGGGTTTCACTTGCAATTTTTGACAAACAAATGATCTTAACCTATTAAAAATTGCATTAATGATATTTTCAGTAATGTCACCTACATGTTGAGGTTCCTTTTCTTCTGATCTTAACCAAGAAGGCTTTGAAGAATCTGTGTTGAGTGAAGATAAATATTTAATTTTCTTTTCACTGTCAAACCATATGTTTATCGACTGCTTATTTGGTGTTACCTTGACTTTGTGGGGAATATCACAGCTATCCAGAAAAGTTGGGCGACCTGAGGATGAAGTGGTAGTGGGGGTGTGTACTAATGACTTATGAAGTATATTTAACACAGCATCTATTATTTCTTCAGCTACTTCATTAATTTCTGACACGGAAATTATCTTGTCTGTGCTTTCTTGATGTGGCAGTCCTTGAGATTCTTCTGAAACAAAAACTGAAACTTTTTTGCTAAATTTATTACCTACGTGATCAGGAGAAACACTAGGTAGATCCTTGATCATGTCTGTTAAAATACATTTAACTATGTTTTCTGAAGTCTTTACAATTTGATGCTTTTGATCTTGGCTGAACAGTGAATTCTCTTTTTTCAAAAATGGCTTTTCCTTTAAGATGTCTTCATCACTACCCCATTCATCCAATGCATATTTGCATTCAGAGGTAATCTTGGGAGATGGTTTCCTCTTTTTCATGTGTTCAAAACGAGTATTTTCCTTAACAAACCAAGGATTAGGAATAGGTTCTTGTGATTTCACTCCCTCTTCTTTGAAGGACGACTCAAGTACATTTTTTACCATGTTGTCTATTTCTTCATTTTCATCGTCAGAATAAAGGACCATGCCTGGAACATTAACAAGTGGGAGTCGTTTCTTGGACCTAGTAGACTGAGATAAACCAGAGCCAGTAAGTCTGTACTTCTCTTCAGTGTCAGTATACCTCATTCTGCGTTGTCTCCGTCTTTGACAAATTCCTGCTTTGACTGGATCCGGATGAAGCTGAGTTAGGACATCATCGAGTAACTGAAGGAGTACTACTGTTTCTTCAGATGCTGTAAGTCTGTCATTATTAAGTTCAGTTTGTACATAACCTAGTATAGTACTAATTGCTTCCTCTATATAACCAACCAAAGAGGGCCTGGAAAATATATTGGATATTAAATTTTGTACTTCTTCTTTAATTAAATTTGCTTCCATGTCAGGTTCAGAACTGGATTTCTTCTTGACAGCTGTTGGGTCCATCCTTTGTTGCTGATCGACAAGTTTAACTGTGTCTTCATTTGGAGGTTCACTTCTCTTACAGGATGCAATAGTCAACAGTTTTTCTAAAATCGCATGCACCATATCCTCTGCAATGTCACGCATGGGTTCTAAGTTAAAGCCCAGAGACTCTCCTGAAGGTTTTCCACTTACTGATGTGAAATATTCCCCAGTCGTGGATAAACTTGTTTCAATGTTGATTGACAAATCTTCTTGCGAAAACATCTCAAAACACTTTTTCTCAACAGCAGACTCGAGCTTCTCAAGCATATTTTCCACAATCTCAGAAGCTACTGAGCATATATCAACATCAGAGAGAAATTCTTCTTTATCAGTCTCTGAAGGATCCACATAAACTTCAGCAGTGACAGAAGAAAGAGAGGGAATGGCCTGAGTTAAGTCCGACATTATTTCCTGAAAGACACTCTCTAAGATCGTTTGAGTTTCCTCTTTCAAGTGACATTTAAAGTTAACAAAAACATTCTTTAAGTTCTTCATCTCATCTGTAGCTTTTGTTTTTTTATCGCTGGTCACTGAAGGCTCTAAGGTTTCTGTTTCTGTGGTAGCATCCTTAGATATCTTTGTATCTGTGTCAAGTGGTGTGAAAAGGTGGCTATCAGATTTACTAGTCCTGAGATTTGGTATTGGAGATACAATGCTGGCTCTGTTATATGCGATTTGGGAGGTTATAGATTGTCTTTCACTTTGTTCTGTTTTCTCTAAAACTGCTTTTTCTACAAGGTCAGAAGAAGGTTTTAAAGGTGTAGTCTGTCTTTTCATTGACATGTCAACAGGTGTACCAGGCTCTTCTCGAAATGTTTTGGCCACAGCGGAAGTGGGAGTGAAGCGTCGGTATGTGAACTCTTCACTGCATGTACTACAGAAACTTGAACTCTCTGAAGAAAGGTCAGAGTCATCAGACACTGAGTATCTCTTATGTTTCAATCTTTCTTCATACTTCGTGATGGCTGGATATAATATACTAGTCACTGTAGCCACAACCCACGTCATTATATTGTGAATTATGCTATTTAGTTCTTCAGAGGTTACCTGGGAAAAGGAAAAAAGAAATTATGTAATTGTTGTTTGGAGATATGAAGGTAGCACACAGCTTTGAACATCAAATACTCCATAGTCAGAATACCATCATGGTTTATAAAGAAAATATTGTAATGACTTTATTTAGAATTTCAGATTAGTTTTAAGATGGTTTTTATTCTACAGTACAGAAAAAGAGTTTGTGCATAATATTGGTCTTTATTCACAGTTTCAGAATCTTTGAATTAAAAAAAAAAACCTCATGATTCATAGCTAGGATAAACTACCTTCTTAAAAATTGCCATGTTGTTATGAAGGCACATTCCATGCAAATATTTTATCAAGAGAGATACTAATATTCATAACCCTACTATTTAAAGTACTTCAAAATATTAATATTTCCCCAAAAAGATGCAATAAAAAATAAATATGTGTCTTCCAAGGTGTCTACCATGTAGCTAATATATGAGCATTGAGAATATATCATCCTCATCCCCTTTCCCTGTTACAATGGTGTACAACTTAGGGGGGATGGGAAAGGAAGTAAAGTAGGAGAAAATTGAGGAAAGGGGCAAAATGTTTAAGAAATGTACTCATTGTCTTACTTATGTAACTGTAACCCCTCTGTACATCACCTTGACAATAAAAATATGAATAAAAAGGCAATTATATATAAAAGACAATTATAAAATGTAATGTGCTACTGGACTCTGATCTTCCATGCCTATATTCCTAGCTATTCAAGAGGCTGAGAACCACAGTGTCATGGTTCAAAAGCCTGCCCAGTCAGGGAAGTCCATGAGACTTCATCTTCAAACCATACTGAATGTGTATGGCTAAAGTGGTAAAGTATCAGCACAACAAGTATTAGATCCTGAGTTCAAAATCCAATACTAAAAAAAGTAAGCAACAACAACAAACTAATGTAGCATTGACAGAGAATAGCTTTCTTCCTGGCAAAGTATCAGCACAAATGTCCTAGAAAGGAAGAGAGGATATTATTAAATGAAAAATAATTTTAGGTAGAAAATAAAGTACAAAGTAGAATGGGGACTCAAAGATCTAGGAAGGCTTACACAGGGGTAGTAAAATAAAGTCATTCATCTATCTGAATCAGAAGTAAAAGGCCAGAAGCCAGGTATGAATGACCTCTTTAGATCAATATTGCTCTCTAGGTAAACTGTACTTGGGACAGATACAGAGTGTATTTACAGGATTAAATGAATTTATGCTTTACTGCAATTACATTTTGAAATTAAATAAGTTATTTTGCCTAGAATTAATTAGCAGTTTATTTAAAAAATTGTTACAAGTTGTAAGACATCTATCTAGGCTCCAAATAAAAGAAATGGCAGCAAAGTTGGAAGCTAAGTATGGAGAGGCCAGAACAAAAAATATACTATTTAAACTGAAAATATTGTCTGTGTTACATTGAAATTATTTACGCTTTACATATTTTTAGGTAACTCAGTCACTATGTAGCACCCACATAATAGACCGTATGGGTAATACTAAAAGGTATTTTATTTAGCTTATTCTCCAAAACTCAAACCTCACATATTTTTCACTAATTTTACAGATTAGTGGTTGACAAATTGAGATGATGGATTTAAAGTATGTTTTAAATACTTGTCTTGGAGAAAAAGGCCAATCTGGAACAATTCAGCATCTGCAACCATACCCGATTACCAAAAGGCAAGCTGTTTTAGAAACAGATGTACATATCAGTTGTTACAATGGACTTGGAGAAAATGTATGGCTTTTGCTCCTCAGTGGAGTTGTTATATATCCCCATACCAAACCCAGAAACCACACATCAATCCAGCTAACACTTATTACTATGTGAATGAATACAGAGAATAAGAGGGTTCATACCAGAAAAATGCAAACCACAAAATGTTATTAAATGATCGAAATTCCACACAGAAATAAAAGAAATGCAAGAAAATCAGATAATAAAACATCCTCAGAGGCCATCAATCACATAATAAAAGACAGAATGATAGCCGAGTAGAAGAAACACCATACATGGATCTCAAAGGAATGATGGTAAGAATGTTCAGTGAATTAAAAAATAACATTTAGAAATATATAAACATTTACATAATAAAAACAGATATATGTAAAGAACGATATGGCTGACTAGCAAATACAAATGAACAGCTTAAATGATGTCTAGCAGGATACAGTTAAACAGCTAAGAGAGTTCAATAAATAGTTCTAGGCATGAAATAAATCTTGAAAAAAAACACCTCAAATTGAAGTCCTACAGATGACAAAAATAGAAAGCCTGTCTAGAAGACTATAGCATGTAAAATAGAAATTTCAGGTCTTTAAGATAGAGGAGACATTAAGCACATAGTAAAAGTAGCAAAAAAATACTGAGTAAAAAGATCAAAGAAATAGGAAAGGAAAATTATAAGAACTTGAAAAGCTATTAAAAGGAAAAATTTATGCACAATGCAGATACTTGAACAAGAAGACACAATAGGAAAAGATATAGAAAACATATCTAACAAAGCAATAACAGAAAACTTCCTGAATCTGAAAAATAGAAGCCTATCTCAGCTTTTAAAATATCCAAAAGACCAGATGAACTTGTCTATTACATAGAGTGACAAGAATAACCACATAGAACAAAGACAGTCATCAGAATACCAGCAGACCTCTCAACAGAAACCTTAAAAGCAAGGAGGGGTTGGAATGATGTACTTCAGTCATTGAAAATTAACAACTACCACCGCAGAATACATTTCACAGTGAAGCTATCATTCATAAAAGAATAGTAAATAAGATAAACCAAAATAAATCAATTTATCAGCACTAAATCAGAACTACATAAGATAAATTCTACATGTGGAAATAAAGATCAATGTAAATCTGAGAAAGGTGACAAAAACAAATACCAGCATATGTATAGACAATCATAGGATGAGCAGGGAAGATTCTAACATTAAAAACAAAACAAAAACAAAACAAAAAACATCCAAAACTTAAATGACAGTAACAGCTACAAACCTTTCCATTTTAACACAATGGAGTCCATCTAGACTCCATTTCCCAATTAAAAGACACAGAATGAACAGTTGTCTCAAAAGGAAAGCCTCAACCTTTTGTTGTCTATAACGAACACATTTATCCAACAAGAACAAATACTAGTATAGGGGAAAAGGTAGAAAAGGTCTGGCAAACAAAAAGCCTCCAGTCAGTGTAGTCATACTTGTATACAACAAAGTAGACTTCAAATCAAAATTATTCAGAAGAGACCAAAAAAGTCACTTCATGTTAAGAAATGACTATCAGGAGACTGAGAGCTGAGGATCACAGTTCAAAGCCAGCCCAGGAAGGAAAGTTGGTGAGACTCTTATCTCCAATAAACCACTAGAGAACTGGAAGTGGCACTGTAGCTCAAGTGGTAGAGTGCTTGCCTTGAGCCTGAAGAGCTGAGGGACAGTGCCCAGGCCCAGAGTTCAAACCCCACGACCCCCCCCACAACACACACACACACACACACACACACACACACACACACACACACACAAAGGCTATCAAGACATGGTAATAAATTACTTTGTGAAGGTCTTGGGGCTTAAGCTCTGGTCCCAGAGCTCTCACTTGGCTGAATGATAAGTGAGTTATAGAAGAATGAAAAGAAATCAGTCATGTGCTAGAACCCAATAAAAATAAAAATATTTTTAGACCTTCTGGGTATGTCAAAGGCAAATGAAAGTTGATATATTATGTGCACATATCAACAAAGTAATTTCAAATTAAAACCATAATGATACATCTCAAACTTCTTGAAAAACAAGAATAAACTAAACCTAACACTACCAGAAGAAATAACATATAATATAATGAATGATTATGGCAGAAGTCAATAAAACACAGACAAAAAAAATCCTGTGTAAAATCACAAAATAAGGGGCTGGGAAGGTGGCTCAGTGGTAGAGCGCTTGCTTTGCATGCCTAAGGCCCTGGGTTCGATTCCTCAGCATCCCATAAGCAAAAAGAAAAAAATCTGGAAGTGGCACTGTGGCTTAAGTGGTAGAGTGCTAGCCTTGAGCTGAAGAGCTGAGGGACAGCGCCCAGGCCCAGAGTTCAGGCCCCACGACCAGACCCCTCGCAAAAAAACTCACAAATTCTTTGAAAAAATCTTAAGGCAATTTGATTAAAAAGAGAAAGTTAATGATGCATAAAATCAGAGATGAAAGTGAGGATAATAAGCAAACCTCTAAAGATTGTGAGGCTATATTTTACCTAATCTCAGCCTGAACTCTGGGCCTTGGCTCTGTCCCTCAGCTCTTCAGCTCAAGGCTAGCGCTCTACCACTTGGGCCACAGTGCCACTTCTGGCTAGTGTGGTGCTGAAGAATTGAACCCAGGGCCTCATGCATGCAAGGCAAGCACTCTATCACTGAGCCACCTTCCCAGTCCCTAGAAAACTCTTTTAGTAACACGGAAACGGTAATAAAGACTCCTCCAACTGACATGTTGAATTAAGACTCCTTGAAAACTTACTTAAAAGATTTAATAAATGTGAATAAAGATCAGCCAGCAGAAAAGCCCAGAACCCAGTGGTTACAGCACTGGGTTTGCTAAGATCTTTAAAGATTTAAAACCATGGTCCTCACACTTTTTCATGAAATCTAAAAGAAAGGAACACTATTGAAGTCATTCCATGAAGTCAGCCTTCTACTTCTTCAAAAACCAAACAGAGACACACCAAAAAAGAGAATAAAGACTAATTTCTGATAAAAATATATGCTAAAAAGCCGGGCGCTGGTGGCTCACGCCTGTAATCCTAGCTACTCAGGAGGCTGAGATCTGAGGATCGTGGTTCAAAGCCAGCTGGGGCAGGAGAGACCTTGAGACTCCTATCTCCAATAAACCCCCAGAAAACCGGAAGTGGCGCTGTAGCTCAAGTGGTAGAGCGCTCCCCTTGAGCTGAAGAGCTGAGGGACAGCACCCAGGCCCAGAGTTCAAGTCCCACGACCGACAAAAAAAAAAAAATATATATATATATATATATGCTAAATTTCTCAATAAAATGTTAACAAAATCCAATAAGTAATAAAAAAAATCTTACACCATGATCAAAATGGTTCTATTCCACTTATGTAAGATTGGTACAATGTAGGAAAATTAATAAGTACAACAGGCCACATAAACAGATAAAAAGAATAACGGCTGTACATGATATGCCTATAGCTAACCTTATGCTAAGTGGAGAAAAACTGAAACCAATTCCTCTAAAACCAGAAACAAGACACATGAGTACACTCTATATACTCTTATTCATTATAGTACCCAAATTTCAAGTAACAAAAAAAGAAATAAAATGGATCAAAATAGGGAAGAAGTCAAAGTATCTCTATTTGCTATCCATACAATACCCTAAAAACTGCATCTCAAATTCCTAGAGATGATAATGCCCCTCAGGACTGCAGTAGGATAGAAAACCTATGCACAAAGATCAGTAGTTTTTAATGTACATTAACACTAAACAGGATGAGAGAAAACAACTTCATATTAGCTGTAAAAAACAAAGAATTATAAAGAAACAAAAACCCAAACCTAGGAATAAGTTTAATCCAGAAGATAAAAGATCCCTATGGTAAAAAAATAAGAGTTTAAAGAAATAAATAGTAAAAGACATCAGAGGATGGAAAGAGATTTCATGTTTTGCATTAGCAGAATCAATATGAAAACATCCAGGCTGTCAAAGGAAATCCACAAATCTAATGCAATTTGCATTAAAATATCAATGAAATATTTCAGAAATAGGAAAAACAGCATTGAGATACCCTCTCACTCCAGTCACAGTGGCCATCATCAAAAATAAGGACAGAAATATATGTTGGCAAAAAATGTGGGGGAAAATGGAACCCCAGTACACTATGGGATATAAATTAGTGCAACCACTATGGAAGTCTGAATGAAGATTCTTCAAAAACAAAAATAAGCTACAATGCAGTAATAAAACTTTTGGGCACTTATTTACTCAAGAGAATGCAAATCAGGATATAATAATGGCACCTGCACAGCCATGTTTATTGCAGCACTATTCACAATACTCAAGTTATGGAAATAGCCCCAACTCCCTTAAAGAAAATGTATGTGTGTATATATATATACATATATATGTATATATATATACATGTATATATGTGTGTGTTTATACAGACATATATACATGATATACATACACATGGGTATATACATATACACATATAGACATGTGTATATGTATGCGCACATGTATATATATGTATATGGATATATACACATATATCACATCTCTCTCACATGTATATATCACTTACATATATAGCACATGAGATATATATATATCTATATCTATATCTATATATACACACACACACATATATATGTATTAGGGAAATGGATATATCTGGAAAACAAATTGAACAAAGTAAGCCCTTCTCAGAAAGTCAAAGAAATGTTCCTTTCTAAAATATCGAAATGATAGGCTTAAAATATAAACGTATGAAGATGAATACATTTACATATATAACTTACTATTATTTGGAACATTCAGCATGTGATTCCATAGTTTAAACCCATTGAACAATTAACAAATGTTTTAACAAAATGACTCTCAGGAGGCTGAAACATATCTTGACTGGGTAATGAGGTCTAATGGACAAAGCAAATGAAGGAGAGGGGAATTATGGGTGAAAACAGTCTCTCTCTCTCTCTCTCTCTCTCTCTCTCTCTCTCTCTCCCTCTCTCTCTCCATGTGGTAATACTAGGAGAGTTGTTGAGAGCCTTGAGAAATGGTATATATTGGGGGAAATGCTGAAGAGGGTGAATGTATTACATATATATTACATATATACTTGTATATATTACATATATACATACATATACATTGTACAACTATGAGAAGATAATAAATATTAATATAAAATAAAATATAAAATACTTTTAGTTTTTATAAATATATCCTATTAGTTTTTTAATTTTTATGCAGAATCCTCAAATTTAATAGAGAACATGCTTACTCTAAATTAACAGGACATATAAACTGAGATATTCAAAATACATAATTTTTATTATTACCAGATATGGTAATAACAGACCTAAATTATTAGTCTTAGGCTGAGTCTGGGGGAAGGCATTTCCAATTTCAATGTAAGAAAGAGGGACATTCGTAAAGGTTTGAATGTAGTGAAATTAGGTAAATATGATCTTTTTCAACATTTTTGCATTAGAGTAATTGAGCAATAGTCATTGAATAAAAACCATTGTATTTGCTATGTAGTCTATGATTTGAGCAGTGTATGCGCGAAATGCCATGAGTATGTGTTTTTCCATATCACTTTTCTTTTTCCTGCCAGGTATGACTAGACCCAGACTTGGATTTTTCAAAACACAGGTGACCAGCCACCTTTATATGAGATGTGAGATGATATACGTTAGTTCCTATGAACACTGCTAGAGAGAGAACTATGCGTCCTGACTCTGCTAATGAATTTATCAGCAAGGCCAGCAAAGCCATGAAAGACATTTTCCCACTATAGGCAGTTTTGTTGCATTTGATACTGCTTCTTGAGGGTGAGGTCCCTCATGCTTTCACAATTTATATGCTTGAGAAAAACTTCTTTCTGGAGGGAAAGCATTATCTTTTGAAGTAACTTTAGATAAAAACAGAACCTCAGAATTATGTAAACTTCAAAAGGCATGAGAAAATAGAAAAGATTGATAAATATCAATACATGATCCCTAATTATCTGATTCACTTATGTTTCTACTGACACGATATAAAGCATGTAATATGCTATCTTATGAATGGGTTTTTGTACATACTTTTTCATGCAAGCAATTTTGTAGAAGATGCTGTGGTCTGTAAAGCCAAGAAAAGTTGGTTAATTATTTAGAGATAGAGAATTTCCAAAACTATTCCCACAATGTCTAATATTTGAATCAGTTTTTCTTCTATTTCTGAGAAGTTCTCTACAAGAATCCAAAAAGGAAACTAAACTTTATTTATATTCTCTAAACCTCTTATTTCACTTTTTTCTTAGACATTGGCCTTTGGATTCAGAAAGGTACTTTTTTAAAATAGTACATAACTGTACAGTACAATTGCATGAGCAAGGTAATGAGTACATTTCTTATCCAGTATTGTTGCCTCCTCCTTTGTTTTCCTTACTTAGGGAAGTTATAACTCCTCCATTAGCAACAGAACTGATCGTTATAGTCTGTACCTACGTTAGCTATGCCTGCTCCATGATTCTCTGCAGATTTGGAGGGAAGGAAGGAATAGACTCTTCTCTGCTAGTAGACATGATAACACGGGAGTGCTCTGATCACACTTTCTGTAATCACTTTATTTATGCAATTTAATTTCATGTATCTTCATCCATTTGCCCATATATCATAGTAGGAAAACAATGTGTGAGTGATTACTCAATACTCATAGATTTAACCATAGATTTCTGATTATGTACACTATCACTTAAAAGTGTCCATGTTGTGTAGGCCAATGTTATCTCACGTGTTCTCAAGAGGTTTCCCATCCCACAGTGATAAAATGAAACAAAGAAAAACTTAAAAGAAACATAAGCAGGGGGCTGGGAAGGTGGCTCAGTGGTAGAGTGCTTGCCTCGCAAGCATGAGGCCCTGGCTTGGATTCCTCAGCACCACATAAACAAAAAAAGCCGGAAGTGGACGTTGTGGCTCAAGTGGTAGAGCGCTAACCTTGAGCTGAAGAGTTGAGGGAAAAAGAAACGAAAGCAATTACAATAACCTGAAAAATCTTATAATCAGAGAAAAACAATTACAATAACCTGAAGAATCATATAATCAGAGAAAATCATATCATATAATCAAAGTAAGGATCTGTAGAAACTGATTCTTCCATAAAAGCAATGGTTGGAATCAAAATTCCAGAATAATTTCCAGAATTCTGAAAATTAAGCATCTACTTTAGGTCTGATAAGTACAGATAATAAGAGGAAGTGATTATTTTTATCCTTTCTTTTTCGTTCCATGATATCTTTGGAAAACAATAGCTCATACTCACATTATGGAAATGCTGGTATGTGCCTAACATCTGGCATTTTTCTTTGAATGTTTGATAAATATTCTGCCATTTAATAAGACTATTAGATCTGTGTTTACTTGTTGACATAGGAACCTTGTTTTAGAAAAGTCGAACCTCTTATACTTGATTTGGTTTGTTGATTTTCCTTAAGATGGTGGTATTGGATCCCCATTACATTTTCTCCTTCTTCTCAAATTAACAAGAATGGATGTAAGTATTATATTATTTAACCAATGCAAGTAATCAAAAAAGGCAGAGAAATGAAAAGCTTTGGGGGCTTAAAAATATCTCTTCTGTCTGAGGAATACATCATTACTATTATTATTTGTAGATTGTTACTTTGGATGACACTTCCTTTTAGAAAGGAAATACATTTCTATATTATATAATAAATTTTTATCACTCTTAGGAAGCTAATAATTTCAGACTATAAGGAATAATAAGTGTTTGGGAGAAAGAAAGAAAATCTGATCATGGGAAATGATCTGGAGATGGGAGGGCATAAAGACCCTGAATTCAGGGGAAGTACTCTCAGCAAGTGAGAGTAGCACTCTTATGCAATTATTAAAAATATTAATTCAGAATTTCACATTGTTTAAATACTTACATATTTGCGAAAACAGAAGAAGAAACAACACGGGGCCCTGGATTCTGAGGATGAATTCCTAAAGAGAAAATTGTAATTTGTATCCATCCTCAACAATCTGTTAAAATTATAATACCCTGTGCCAATATTTTCTGTTGTCATAGCCTTGTTTACAGGCTCTTGAGAACTTTCCAAGGTAAAATCTCAAGTCCTTAGCACGACATAAAATATACCAGAAGACCTAACATGCTTGTCTCTCTCTCTAATGCCATTGTGGTGAGTCTTTTATATGTATGTTACATTCCAGAGACCAGCAACAAATGACAATTTCTTAAACATATCAGGCTTTCTATGCCTCTGGTCTGTTTTCCTCCCATTTCCTTTAGAATACCCTGTGCTCCCTTTTAACTGCCTTAAATCTTTATGTTATCTCTTATGTTCACATTAACTCTTTTAAGCCTACTTAAATATTCATCCCCAGTGCTAGGTTTTACAATAATAAAAAGTGTACTCTTGTGTTTCCCTATGATATAATTTCCACCTAACTTCCTCTTCAGTGAACATACTAAGTGCTAAATAATGCTCATTTTTTGGAACATACTTTATTCATGGAGTTCCCTAGCATTTATTTACTGATCTATCTTTTCAATCATGTGTTGAAATATTATCTACTTGTTTTGTGTACAGAATGCAAGATTCTGTTTTTGATTTGGATACTCTGCATAGATAGCCAAGTCTTCATACAGAATATCTTTACTGTATATTGGATTGGACTGGTGTGGATTTGTGTTTGTTGATTGTAAAAATACACAAATAAATGAAAGTCTTAGTCATATAAATGTGCTCTGGTCAGGAAAAAAAGTGTTAGTAATTATAATCATTTTGGAATCCAGCTTAATTCTTATTTTTCAAAAATAGTGAACAATCAATAAGTACTAATAAAATGTCTTATGAATCTTTTCAAGTTTAATTTGTGCAGATATGTCTTGTGCATTTTCAGTTCTGGAGAGATAGTGTCTCCATCACAAGCCATAGGACAGTGGAGTGCTATCACCTGGGTATCTCTCCTCACAGACACTTCATTAAACTGTTATTTTCACACCACACTCTGAAGAATTGCTAAGGAAGCCAGTAGGTTTGACTTCATCTGCATCTTATGCACTTGCTGGCAAGTGCCAGTTGGCACAGACCTGTGGAATATATGAACTAGACCCTTGCATTGATACTAAAGGGTGTTAGGAGAGAGTAGAGTGAGGGAATTTGCAAGTGGCAGAGGTCTCTTATCCAGTCAGGCTGGCCTGTGGAGGAATCTAAGCAGACACAACTATATCCCACAACCCCTACAAGACAAAAGTCTAGTGGAGCCCTGATACTAATCACAGTTCCAACTAGAACATTTTTGCAGCAAGGATGTGTGTGGTGTGAATGAGAAAGCAAGCAAACTCAGAGCACAGCACTGCAGTATCTTACATGGAAACCCAAAGCCACCTGTATAGAGAACAAGTGTCTATGAATTGGTGGCACTTGGGTGCTGAGGATGCTACAAGTTAGAGATTGAGAGCCTGAACTGTAAATAGAGCTCTATGTCCATCTTTCTTCAATGGGGAATCAGCTACGTGGCTCAGAGCAGCTACACTTCTGACAAGCTAAGATTCCAAATTGGCTGCTCCATTGAATGGTATGTTCTGATTTGAAAAGAGAAGATAAAAACAAAAAGGCTGAGACAGAGGGCAATGAAGAAAAGACCAATGGTTACTTTTGGTATTTTTGTCCTCATTGTTTGTCTTTTAAAAATTTAATTGTTTTAATTGTACAAAAAAGTTTCCATTTAACAAAGAAACTTTCTTTTGAGTTCTGCTTTATTCTTCCTTTTTTTTGCAGTCATTATATGTGGACCATATATCCACTTTCACTGCTGATTTTCAATTGTATCTATTACTCTCACATTTTCATTTTCTGTCTACAATAAAGAGCGCTTTCTCATTTGCTTTTCTCTATAAATTCTCTTGTCCACAATCTTTATTTATTGCTTTTACTTTTAGAAAGTGCCAGATTGCTTGTTGGTTTATGTTCCTTCCTTTCACTTTTCTCAGTATAACTTTATCTATACTTTTTGTACATGTTTTTATTTATTTTTGTATTTACGGGTTACTCCCCTCTAGTAACTTTATTTGCTTTCCTTTCTAGTCTTCTAACATGATGTACCTTGGACTATTCATACTGTTCTATTCTCCTATCCTCTTCCTTCCTATTAAAACCTTATTCTCATTGTAGGTGCCAACTTTGAATTCTCTACTTCTAAGCTTCCTCTTTCCTGAATGAAATAAGAGTGTTTTCTTGATGGCCCTAGATTGGCGTTGGCCTTGTCTTCCTGGGCCCTCTTATTTTTTCTTTTTTGTATTTATAATAGTATTAGATTGTGTTTTACTTCCATGGCTATTTCAACCTTAGGCAGTAACAGCTTTAGGTTAATAAATAAGGGCTTCTATCCCTTGCATGTTCTACCATGCCACCTGACACAGCATGAAGTGGGAGAGTTGAAAATATTTAATTTAGATAATGAGTTTAAAATATTGCAGTTTACTTAATAATTGCTTCTGAGGCTGACCTGAGTCACCGACCCAGCTTGATTTCTTGCTTGGTCTTTCGTTGTTGTTGTTGTTATCATCATCATTTGCCTCCTTCTATTAAAACAAAAAACCAAAAGATATCCCTCTTTGGAGAAATTGAGTATTCAACTCTTATTTTCATATTTAAAATGCAGAAATTTAGAACTAGAACCATGTTTCAAGAAGTTCAGCACAAGTCTCAAATGAGAAAGCCAAGCAACATTTGAGGCCTTGAGCTCAAGCTCCAGTACTGGCACAAAAATAAATAAATAACAGAATGGATAAAGAAAACAATGAAATTTACCATTTTGAAACTTGAATGTTAATCTCAATGCATACATTTTACTATGTTTATTTTGTATATATATATATATATATATATTTTTTTTTTTTTTTTGTCGGTCGCGGGGCTTGAACGCTGGGCCTGGGCGCTGTCCCTCAGCTCTTCAGCTCAAGGCGAGTGCTCTACCACTTGAGCTACAGCGCCACTTCCGGTTTTCTGGTGGTTTATTGGAGATAGGGGTCTCACAGTCTCTCCTGCCCGGGCTGGCTTTGAACTGCGATCCTCAGATCTCAGCCTCCTGAGTAGCTAAGATTACAGGCGTGAGCCACCAGCGCCCGGCTTTTGTATATATTATTGATATAGTTAAAATGTCTTTGCTATTGCAGAAGTTATCCACAATACTATACACACATTTGATAATTTTTAAGACTTCAATATTCATCACAAGATTATATTCAATCTAAGCTTTACTACAATACAATAATACCAACAGGAGAAAAATGGGGAAGGACCCAGTCTGGGTCTGGAGAAATCCATATACTTTCCTTTCTTATATTCTATCTCCCTCTCTCTCCCTCTTGTCTCTCTCTACTCTAGCAAGAAAAAATAGAATAATGAATTTAGAATGTTTTTATCCAAGGAAACCCACTCATCAACTAGAAACTCAACATTGTTGTTGAAGGCTTTTCATGAGGACATCCTTTTGCTTAGTACATTCCAATTTTTCACTCTCAGAAGATAACCATATGATTCAGAAGAATCAAATAGTTTTAATAGTCTAAATACAGTGGATACTTGTTTTATATCCAAAAGGAATAGAAAAAAAATTACCTCACTCACATTCTTACACATCAGCCAAAGCCAGAATTTACATGAAGATGCATTTAAAGGAAGCTGTCTTAGGCTGCTCCATTACCGAATTCCTGTACCACAGCATCCAGTAGAAACTCAAAGCTAGCTGTCTTAGAATGCAGTAATTTTGAAATAAAATTAATCACTTCAACAAGAAGAAGAGCTGTGTCTTTGAACAAAACCAACAGTAGAAAAAACGTGTAGGGGCTGGGAAGGTGGCTGAGTGGTAGAGTGCTTGCCTTGCATGCATGAGGCCCTGGGTTCAATTCCTCAGCACCACATAAGCAAAAAGAAAAAAGCCGGAAGTGGCGCTGGGGCTCAAGTGGTAGAGCGCTAGCCTTGAGCTGAAGAGCTGAGGGACAGTGCCCAGGCCCAGAGTTCAAGCTCCACAACCAGACCTCTCCAAAAAAAAAAAAAAAAAAGAAAAAAACGTGCAAGAAGAAGTACAAAATGGAAATTAGTTCTCTCCATATGTTAATATAGTTTTCTAGATATTTTCAAGAACCAGACTTGCTTTGAGAAGCAAATTCAGTGTAATATACTCCTTATTTTCCCTGGATCAGAATCCTGAAACAGGTACCCTGGTATATTTTCTGACAATGGTAGGCTGTATGTAATGTTCAAGAATATATTATAATAACTTAAATACTCTCTTCCTTAACATAAATTAGTTTTATTTTTAACACCTGGTACCCATTTGAATTTAATGAGAAGGACTAAATTAGTAACACATATATTCCCCTAAAAGGAAAATAATAAAATTTAGACATGGTTTTTCGGGGAGGTAGTCTTGATATTTTAAATTAAGGATATATACTTTGAATTATGATGGGAATATGGTTTTAAAATATCAGTGTTATTTTTTTTCTGATTGGCTAGCTACTTATACATAAGAAGAGTGCACTCTGACAACAGTCCTGAAGACAAATATTTCTTTATATATAAATATAAACTATAGTATAAGGCAGCACATTATGTAACCAAAGAATATTTTTGTTCTGCATAATTTAATTTCTCAATTGTTATATATTTCAGGATAAGAGAATCAGGGAAAATTCATTTTGGAATAACTCAGGAAATCTCTAGCCTATAGAAATCGTATTCAAACCATTGTAACTTCTTAGAGCAATAAAGCAGTTAATGCTATATTAACTGGTTAGCTGAGGAAACCAATAATAAGTTGACATATTACAAAGGAAACCTATGTGAAGTCTGTACTGTGAATCCTTGTTAATTTTTCTACAGCAGGTAATTGACCACTGGTCAAAAAATACTAAACCAGAAGTACTATTACCAGAAGCTCAATCAAAGAAGCTTGATTTGATTCTTCTGAGGACTGCTGTTACATATTATAAATTATCATCTTGTGACATACATTTATTCATACTGTATTAGAGTTATTAAATTTTTAGTAGGGTTGAATTAACTTCAGTCATTAAAACCTGTCTTGTATGGTTAAAGAAAGACAGTATCACATGCTAACAGTGACCATAAGGTCATAGCTCATTTAGTGTGTTTGTATTTTGAGTAAATGATATGATACATACCTCTTGTTTTGTAGGACTCAAATATAACTGTGAATGTTTGTAGTAATTTCTTGTGGGTGAATTTTGATTTGAAAAATTTGAATCTGGATTAGATATATTCGTAGTTCCTAGAGAAAGAAGAGATATATTTAAATAAATCTTATAGAATAAATAATGAATATTAATTTGCTCCAATATTTTCTGTGTTGATCTGTCACAATGACTGATATAACTACAATGGAAACTTATTTGAATTAAGGAAGTATTGCCAAAACAAAATGATTTTTTTATATTTACTGCCTACAAATTTCAGCATGTCAGTTTGTAAGAACAATGCACTTCGATCAGTATCATTCCTTTAAGCATTCTTCCCATCTATCTGATCCCATCATCCCCTAAATTTACAGAGGTATATATTCACATAAGTACATTAAATATCATGACTGTATTCTCCCATTCTTCATCTCTCCATTCATCTACCCTCCTTCCCTTGGACCTCACTTCCCACAACAATTCCTGTTCCAGCTTTCTGTTATTCATTTTGTGAAACTACAAGTTAGTTGTGCAAGGGAATTGTACTCTTGGAGTCCTCCCCTGAGCACTTATTAAATCATTTATGTATTGTGCAAATGACATTGTGTATGTTTACAAATGTATTCAAATTTTTGATTGAACTTCCACACAGAGAGAAAACATTCATCCTTTGTTTCTTTGAGCCTGACTTACTTGACCTAACATAATTTAAAAATTATTAAATAGTTGTGCAAAGAGGTTACAATTTTGTAAGTTAAGGTTCTGATTTACAAAAGAAATCTGGGCCAGAAAAGCAGTGCTAGAAGTATCACAATTTCACACTTGAAGCTTTACTAAAGAGTCATAATAACAAAAACAGTTTGGTACTGGAACAAAAATAGGCCTGAAGACCAATAGAATACATTATAATACCTAAAAATAAATCCATATCTACAGTCATCTGTTATCTGAGAGGGAAGTAAAACATATACGTTGGAAAAAAGACAAGCCTCTTCAACAAATGTTTTTGGGAAAAATAGATATCTATATACGTAAAGCTGAAACTGGATTCTAGTCTGTCATCTCTTACTAATATCAACTTAAGATGGATAGAAGACTTCAATGTAGCACCTAAAAGCTTGAAACTTCTAGAGGGAGGGGTTGTAGAAGAATGAGAGCTTGTTTAGATATGAAGAAACTTTCTGAGTAAAGTTCCATGGGCTCAGAAAATCGGAGAATTGACAAACAGGGTTTCATTAAACTAAAATGTTTCTGCACAGTAAAGTAATAGGCACTAAGCTAAAAATATACCCTACTTGCGTAGGTGAACATCATTTCCAGCTATATGTAAGACAATGACCAGAATGATCCAGAATATTCAAAGAACTCATAAACTAAACCCTCAAAGAATCAATAGGGAACTCTCAGAGGAAGAAATAAAAATGGCCAATAGAGACATGAAGAAATGTTCAACATTGCTAGCCATAAAGGAAATGCAAATCAAAACCACAATGAGATTCCATCTCACCCCAATAAGAATGGCCATCATCAAGAATACAACCAATAACAGATATCGGCATGGATAAGGGAGAAAAGGAACCCTAAAACAATGTTGGTAGGAATATGAAGAGAGCAGTTTGGGAATACCTTCAAAAACTAAACACAGAAGTTCCCTATGATCTAGTGATAACAATTGGGCATTTATCCAAAAGTGTACTAGTAATATAATACAGTGAAGCCACTTGACATACATGTTCATTGTTGCATATCTATTGAACATGAATGTCCATTGACTGTTTGCCAGAGTCATGTTATGGAAAAGCCCTGATGCCTTTAAGTAAATGGATGGATGAAGAAAATGTGGTATATGAATATACAAGAAAATTTTATTCATCCATGAAGAAAAATTGAGTATGTCATTTACAGGAAAATGGATAGACTTGGAAAAATTATTATACCATCTTAATCTTATAAAACCACCACACTCAACTACCAAAATATTTTAGGTATTTAAAGATGACTCACATTTATACAAGGGAATAAATAAAACTTTATTTTAGGAAGGTTATCTTCATAGAAAAATATATGGTGTATTACAAAAAGGAAACATGATTGAAAGAAGCTCACTGCAATAGAAAAACAGAGAAAATAAGAGGAAAAGTGGTTAAAATAAATATAGGAAGGTGTGATATTGCCTCAAATGCATAGAACTCAAAAATTGACATATTGAATAGAGACACTATGTACATCTACTGAATGACAAACAAGAAAAAAATATATGAGATTATCCAAAATTTCTAACTTTTAGATGTAAAAAAATAAAGAAAATGACATGTCAGATTTTGTACACTGGTCATATTAGAAGTCAGAAAGATGATGAATTTCATTGAATTTGAGGTGGTCATTTGTCATATCAATGGAGATATGTTTCATTTCCTGAGTGTGTACTTCTAGTGATGTTCAAAATCCTAACAATGTGCAAAAATTGTAACTAATTTATATAAAAGAAAAAAGGAAAATTCAACCATCATTTGAAAATGATAGTGGAATATGAGACTATCCATAGTAACAATTATCTATACTAAAATTTCCTCAGCCATAGAATGTCAGTAATGTAGTCTCCTCACCTCTATAAACAACCAAAGCAAACCCCAAGTTCTTTCTCTTTTTCTTTCTTTTTTTTATTGTGAAAATACCTTACAGAGGAGATACAATTACATGGGCAAAATAACAAGATAATGAATATATATCTTATCAAGCATTGTTGCCTCCTCCTTTGTTTCCTCTTCCTTTCCATTCCTATCTCCCTCACCCCCCACCCCAATCCTCATCCCACCCCCATCCTCATTCCCCCCCCCAAAGTTGTAAAGTTCATTTTTTTACATAACGACTTGTACATCTCATTGTTGCAATGGGTTCACCCTTCTTTCCTCTCTCCTTCCCTCCCTCCCTCCTTCCTTCCTTCCTGCCTGCCTGTCTTTTTTTTTTTTTTCTGGTCCTATGTCCTGAACTCAGGGCCAGAGTGCTGTACCTGAGATTTTGCTTGAGGTTAGTACTCTACCAATTGAGCTATAACTTCACTTTTCACATATTTTATGATAAGAGTCTCAGGGATTTTATTACCTAAGCTGGTGTCAAGTTCCAAGTAGTAGGTTAATAGACGTGAGCCAGAGGCATAAAATAAGCCATATTTTTATAATCAAGTAAAAAAACCTTAAAACTATAAATATGCATTTAATAACAAGATAATTGTAAATATTTCATGATCTTACCTTTATCATCAGGAGCACTTGTTTTTTTATTATATGATCCACTTCTCTGTATGACACATTAAATTAAGAAAAAAAATTAAGTAACTATAGTTCTGAAAGAGGATTTCCTTTCAGTTAACCAGATGAACCCAGATACATTTTTCCCTTCCAGTACTTGAATCTGTGTCAGGAACAAGACCTCCTTTTCTCAGTCACCCATGCTATCCAATATGGGCTCTCAAATTTATTTCAAACTTGAGCTTAATACAGAGCACTGTTCCAACTAACTCCCTCTTTCAATATTTTATATTTTGTTTAAAGACATGATGATCCATTCAATGGGTGGTTCTGAAAAAAAAAACCTAAGTCTAAGAAAATCTAAAGCTATGTATTCACACTCTATCAAACTCAGCACAATATTTACTGAAAGTAACCACATAATCCTAATGGAAAAATTTTCATCATTGCACACTTATTTTATTGCAATCACATTTTTCTGTGTCTCTTGTTTCAGTGAACAATATTTCCTCATAGGGACTCATCTTTGCTTTCTAGTCTCTTTTTTTTGGTTTATCAGAGTACCTGGTCTAGTATCTGTTAGATACTAGCTAACAATATCATTGTTATGAATAAATATGTTTTGGGTTATTTCATGCTAAATTATGTAAGGCATTTAGAATCAACATTCCTCACTAATCAATCCCATGCTAGCAAAAGAGATAGCCAAAAGAATTAAACATTAAACAAAAGTTTAAAATATAACATTTTACCTTTTGTTCTGAGACAGTATTATGTACATCTACTGAAGTTGTTGATATTTTTGTAATATTTTTTGTTATACTTTGAGAATGATGAGCAGAATTTCCTGTGTGTCCTGAAAGGAAATGAAAGGAAAGTGATAATGTTAAACATAACTTTAAATACAGTTCAGTTACATTAAATTGTTCTTTAACTGTATTATTTCGTTCTTCAAATACAATTATTTCATTAATTTTGAAATACATACATAATTTTGGAATTGTAAGATTCATCCATTTTTCTATTTGAATCATCCAATGACAACTATAACACAAGACTAGTGCATTTTCTGGAATTTCTTTTAAATTGAACCATATAGTCCTCCTCCTCCTCTTCTTTTTCCTCCTTCTCCTCTTCTTATTCCTCTCACTATTTTTCTTTTTGTGTCATTCATTCAACATAATTCTAATACATGCTTCAAGAGTTTATTCTTTTCAATGTTGATATATGTCTAAAATTTGCTCATTAGCTGATAAGATAGTTGAGTTTTTTTCAATTTTGTCATTTTATAAAATAAACTTTTTATAAATTACAGGAGTACATAAATCTTGTGTGACATTTTCCCCATTTCAAGCAGGTACATATCTAGTATAAGAACGCCTATTTTCACTGTATTTGATGTTCCTATAATTTGGGGAGGGGAAGGGAAAAACAAATTGTTTAAATAGGGATACAGGTGGACCCATTGCAACAATGAGATGTACAAGATATTATGTTGAAAAAGGAACTTTACAACTTTGGTGGGAGGGGGAGTATAGGGTGGGGGGGAGGTGAGAGGAGGATTTAAGAAAAATTTTAAAGAAATTTTAAGAAATTTTAAGCCCTTTCCAAAATGATCAGAACATTTCATATACCAATAAACAATGCATCTAGGGCTGGGAAGGTGGCTCAGTGGTAGAGCATTTGCCTTGCATGCATGAGGCCCTGGGTTTGATTCCTCAGCACCACATAAGCAAAAAGAAAAAAAAGCCAGAAGTGGCACTGTGGCTCAAGTGGTAGAGCTCTAGCCTTGAGCTGCAGAGCTGAGGGACAGTGCCCAGGCCCAGAGTTCAGGCCCCATGACCGGACCCCCCCAAAAAATGCATCTATACTTTAGTTGTTTTGTATATTCTTAGTAATAATTACTAAGGAAAATTATAGGAACAAGAAAGATCAAAGTTAAATTTAAACAAAGAATAAAAAGAGAATATAATGATGCAGACAGCTAGCTCTTTAAGAACTTAAGTAAAAATGAACAACTAGTTTGACTAAGGAACTGAAACCAACACAACAGAGTCTAGAGATAATTAGTTAAAAGAATATAAGGAAAATTGTGCACATAAAAATTTCATGCAATAGCTAAATTCTTTGAAGTAATAAACTACCATTTTTTCATTGAAAATCAGATAGTTTAAAGAATCCTACACTGATTAAAAAGGTGATGTTAGGGAAATGAACCATAAGATATGTATTCAAATGTTTTTTTTTCTTTCATGCGATTGTTTCTAACACATTTATAAGATTATTTCTTTGTTGCTTTGTATGTCCCTCCCCCACAGTATAACCCCTGCTTTCACTGTATTTGATGTCGGTATAATTTGTAGGGGGAAGGGGAAAAACAAATCGTTTAACTAGGGATACAGGTGGACCCATTGCAACTATGAGATGTACAAGTTGTTATGTCGAAAACGAACTTTACAACTATGGTGCGGGGAGGAATGGGGGGGGAAGGATGGGAAGGGATGGGAAGGGGAAACAAAGGAGGAGGCTACAATGCTTGATAAGAAATGTACTCATTATCTTGCCCCTCTGCACAGTATTTTCACAATTAAAAAAAAGCAATTCTGAAATAAAGTAGAAAATATTTTTGAAAAAAATTAAATATGTGGTTAGAATCTTTCAACTAACACATTGGACAAAAATCATTAGAAGACTAGTAAGCAGGGGAACAAAAAAGAAGCAATAAACAGGAAATCAAGAAAGTGGCAAGGAAGATGATACATTACTCTATAATAACCTTAAACATTGAACAGATTCAATCCCCCAAATAAAAGAAGTAGAGCAGCAGATTGGATCAAAAACCAAGATCCATCCATTTGTTGTCTCCAAGAGACTCATGTCACAGTCAAAGATAAAAACAATTCCTGAGTGAAGGAATAGAAAAAGATCTTTCAGGCAGATGCATGCAAGAAGACAAGAGTGGCCGAATTGGCATATGATAAAATTGATTTTTTTAAAAAAAAATCAGTACAAAGAGACAAGGAAGGAAATTACATGTTAATAAAGGGCAGAGGAAATCACAGTGATCAATATTTATGCACCAAACAATGGAGTACCTAAACACATTAAATGAACACTTTTGGATTTACAGAATATGATAGACCCTCAACACAAAAATAAAGGAAAATTTTAATAGTCTCCTTTCACTAAAGGACAGGTCAACCAAATAAAAGACAAAGAAGCCTCTAAATTAAATAACACCATAATGCAAATGAACTTGACAAAGATCTACAGAATATTATACCCAACAATGAACCAATTCACATTCTTCTCTGCAAACCATGGAATATTCTCTATAATTGATCATATTGGCCACAAAGAACCCATGCAAATACAAGAGGATTGAGGTAATTCCTGGCAGCCTATCTGGCCAGAGAAGAATCACAAACTAGTTGTCAACAACAAAACATATTTCAGAAAACACTCAAATACATGGAGACTGAATAACATACTTCTGAATAATACATGGGTCACAGAAGAAATTAAGGAAGAAATTAGAAAATTCTTACAATTCAATGAAAATGAAAACACATCACAAAGGAACCTGTGGGATACAGCAAAAGCAGTGGTAAGAAGAAACCTTACAGCTCTAAGCACACTCATAAAGAAAACAGAAACAGCTCAAGTAAATAACCTCATGATGGAACTAGTTAGAACCTATACTGTAAAAATGGCCAGACCTCAAACTCTACTACAGAGCCATAATAACATAAAACAGCATGGTTTTGGCATAAAAATAGACCTGAAGATCAGTGGAATAGATTAGAAGACCCAGAAATAAAACCATACAAAGGCATACAGTGGGAAAAGATAGCCTCTTCAACAATTGGGGTTGGGAAAACTGGGCATCCATATGCAGAAAACTGAAAGTGGATCCCTGTTTGTCACCATACACCAATATCAATTCAAATTTGATCAGACCTCAATGTCAGACCTGAAACATTCAAAGTGCTGAAAAGAGGGAGTAGGAGAAACATTAGAACATAGGTAAAGGTAGAAACTTCTTGAATGGAGTCCCAGGGGCACAACTGATAGAAGAGAGATTTGACAAGAGATTTATTTTATCAAAATAAAAAGTTTCTGCACAGCAAAGGACACAGTTACTAAATGAAAAAGCCAACAAATATATCAGACAAAGCCTAATATCCCATATATACAAGGAGATCAAGAAACCCCTCCCAAACCTAATGAACCAATTACTAAATGGGCTAAGGAGCTAAGGAGAGGCTTCTCAGAAGAAGAGGTAAGAAATGTCAAAGAAACACCTAAGGAAATGCTCATGATCGTTAGTCTAAGGGAAATGCAAATCAAAACAACTCTGAGATTCCATTTCACCCCAGTAACATTGGCCAACATTGTGAATTCAAACAACAGCAAATGTTGGTGGGAATGTGGGGAAAAAGGAACCCTACTGCACCTATTGGTGGGAATGTAAACTAGTACAACCACTCTGGAAAGCATTCTGGAGGTTCCTCAGAAAGCTAAGCATAGACCTACCTTACAAGCCAGCCATACCACTCCTGGGCAACTACCCTGAACATATTCACAACTGCCAAGATACCTCACAATAGATGACTAAATATTTTTTTAAATGTGGTACCTATACACAACAGAATTGTACACAGCCATTAGAAAGAATAAAATAATGTCATTTGCAGGAAAATAGATGGAACTAGAACAAATCTATGTCTTATTCTGTACAAATATCAGTCCTAAATGGTCAAAAAGTTCAATGAAACTACTATAAGAAAATATATGGCAAACCCTACCATAATTATTTTCTGAATAGGTCTCTTATTGCCCAGTGCATAAGAGTGAGAACTGATGAATGGAACTGTATAAAATTACAAGAAAATCCTATGCATCAAAAGAAACATTTTCCAGATCATAGAGAATCCAAATAATGGAAAAATCTTTTCCAGCTATTCCCCATAAAAAGATTAATATCCATAATATACAAAGAGCTCAAAAAGTTAAATAAAAGAGAAAATCTAATTAATAAACAAGTTGGATATAGTTCTCAGGCTAATAAGCTTATGAAAAACAGTTCAATATCTTCAGCAAGAAACAGTGCAAAAAAGAACACACCAAGATAAAAAACAGTGACTACAGGGGATAGATAAACCACAAGGGGGAAAATGAAAGAAAAATTAACTTCAAACAGTACATTAAAGCAACAACAACAACAAAAGAAACCCTCATTTCCATATCTTGGATTCTTGTATATATGTTTATCTGATTTGGTGAGACAAAGAACAAGGTTCGAACCAATGCAACAGCGATATTCACAAGACACTATGTTGGAAATGACCTTTACAACTTGGAGGGGGAGGGGAGTCGGGGGTAGGGAAAGTGGGAGAAAACAAGGGAGGGGGTAACACTGTTCAACAAGAAATGTACTCATTGCTTATGTAACTGTAACACCTCTGTACATCACCTTCACGATACAACACAATAAATTTTAAAAATTATTCCATCGCACCCTAGTCAGAATAGCAATCAAGGAAACAAACAACAACAAATGCCAGGGAGGAAGTAAGGACAGAGCAGCCCTCATACACTTACAGCGCAAATGTAAACTGTAGAACTGCTATGGAAATCTGTATTGAGGTTCCTCCAAAAAGTAGAAATAGATCTATCTTAGGATTCCACTCTACAACTATTCAACATATTAGTAGTATAGCTCAATACACAAGAGATACACTTGCACACTTGTTTATTACAGCACTGTTTACAGTAGCCAAACTTTGGAGTTAGCTGAGTTGTGCAACAATTAATGAATGGACAAATGAAATATGGTATACCTATATTACAGGAATATTGCACTCACTCATAAAAAACAATGCCATTTACTGGCAAGCGGATGAAACTGGAGATCATGTCATTGAGTGAGATAAGCTCAAAAATCCAAATATCAAATGTTTTCCCCTATTTGTAGATATATACTTAAAGTTGTGATGTTGATATGAAGAGGATTATGAAGATAGTGATGATTAATGAGTTGTAAACATAAAATGTTTTTTTTTGAGGGACATCAGTGGAAGGACAAATGAAAGAATACTAAGGAGTCAAGAAGACTGAAAAATGCAGTTAGTGCGCACGCGCACGCGCGTACACACACACACACACACACACACACACACACACACACAAAGTGAGTATAGTGAAATCTACCAAAAGCTCTTTGCAAAATGGAGGAGGAAGAAAAAGACAAATGTGGTTAAGGAGGTTAATTTCTTCCAAGTGTACTACGTAAACATATGGCAATGACACGGTGAAAGCCCCTCACACCAGAAATGTGTGCTAATTAAAAATGGAAAAATAAAGTATTATCAATTAGCTCTGCATTCTACAATGTGTACTTACAAGTAATAATTCCTTCTTTTACCTTTTCTAAAGTGAAAGTATAGTGGGAGCTTGAAAACTGCAATAGGTTAGCTAGATATTAAATTCTGAAAACAACAATCTGCATAGTCATAGCTGACCTTTTGTCAAAACAGCACATCATCCCAATCTGAGTCTTTCCCACAATTAGTCTACTTACTCTTAGTATTTCTTATGAAAATATTTACCGTTCAATTCTTTAGAAGCTTTCTGTTCACCAACTAATTTAACTTCATCAGATTTCTTTTTCTTCTTTGGAGAAACTTAAAAGAAATAATAATAAAATATTTAATTTTCATGGTGATGGAAATTGAATTTCCTAAGATAGACTTATCTTTCAAGTCTGAGAGGTGGCAAAACACCTGCTAATCTGCAGGATGGATTGAGATAGGAGAAGATGGAGAGATGGGAAATGGTAAAAATAAAATACTATACTTTCAAGTTAAAGAAGACAGGAGATTCAACCATTTCTCCTGGTAGAACAGAAAAAAAATGTAATGGTCTAGTAAAACATGTAATAAATCTCTTGCTTATGGACTTGTATACCAGCATAGAACAGGGCTGAAGATTCCTAGCTGGCTGGCTATTACATTTCTTGGATTTTCCTTACAGCCTGGAATAAGCAAATAGAGTTTCTTATCTTAATAGCTAAAAAAACCAACTTATTTAGTTTTGTATACATATATCTATTCCTTTTTGTGATAGAGGAAGTGTAGCTTCTTTTAAGCATGTTAGTGGGAAATACTCTCATTACATAAATGCTCAATATTCATTTATGTGAGACTCTATCACCTTACTGGTTGGTCACTGAAGCAGAGTTTTCTAATATTCATTTTCTATTTCTCTTTAGAACTTTTGTGCATTATTATAGTGGTATTTCATTAGCAAAATATATCATTTTAATATTTTGTAACTTCAATAGTGCAAATTAAAATTCTTAATATGTTATTTTTTTCCAAAGAGAATGTGAAACATCAACTTTTTCAGATTGCTACTTAATTGAATATTTTTTACTACATGACATTATTAAGATATTGGGATGCATATAACTATAGTAATTTTCAATCTGAACCATGAGATTACTATCATTGCCTCAATGAAAAATGTATTTAATCAATTCTACTTAGCAAACATGTATCTAGTATACATACTTTTTAAACATGTATCACCACAAATGTGGAAACTTTTACAAATGGTTATGACATTAAGAGATGTAATACATTATGAATGCTACAGCTTATTAAATGGATTCAAAGGAGAGAGAACTTCCAATTAGGAACTTGAAGAAAGATTAATGGAGTGTAGGTAAAGCATGATTTGGTAGATGTGGGGAGCAGAAAACTATAGGCTGAGAAAATTGATTAGAAGAGTAAAGTGGGACATTTAACCTGTATTTTAGGAACGATCAATACTGGCATTTGATCAGAGCAATGAAATAAGTGCTGGAATTTGGAGGATCTTTATATAAGTTATTATATTTGGTTTTAGACAAAGAAATTCTCATGGAAAAATTAAAACACTTGTCTCACCTATTTGGATGGCAAGAAAGATAACACAGAGTGGTTTTTAGTGGTCAGCTTCAGATGTGGGTCATTTTGCCACTAGGCTATTAGTGCCATCTTCCAGGGTACAGTGTGTAACCAAATAGAAAAGTTAGAGTAAGACTGAACTTTGTGTATTGCTGATCATTTGCCCAAGCAGTGTGAATCACAATATACAGGTAATAGTTTGGGGGTGGGGCAGAAGAAGAAAACATCACTAAGTGAGGAGTATTAACTGAGGAGCTGCCTATAAAAATGGATTTGAGTCAGGTCAAAGTAGAAATGAAGTGAGACTAGTTGGTTATCTTCTGGAGTGGTGCAGATAAGACATATAAGGAAGGAATAGGATTGACTGTCATGTGCTGACCTAATGCTATAGAGTCATAGTCAAAACCAGTGTACTGTTTACATTCTAGCCATTAAATACTGATATCTCACTATAATTTTTCAAATGAAGTGTTTATGAGCTGAGTATCACAGTTATTGCTCTCTATATTTCTTCTTTTAGATTTTCATCTTTATTTTTCTTTCTTCTTCCCCCATTTTCTGTATATCCCTTCTTCTTCCTTCCCCTCCTCTATGTCCTAATAATGTCCCTTCTTATTGACAACATAGCAGAACACTGTGCTGCTCTGTAACAAATTTGCATGTGTTCACTAGTAAAAACCACGTCATTTTATGTATGGAGAAAAGAGTAAAAATTGCAATACAGACAAACATTTTTCTTGAACCCTCAGCTAAAATATTTCTTATGCTGTTTACATATATGTATACTTTTCAGCATTCATGCTAACAGAAATAATAAGATCAAGTCTTGTTGCTAAGCAGGTAGAAACACAGCACTATGTATTATGAAGAAGTTTTTCATAGATTAGCATATCCATTTAGCTACACCACCCCTTACTATGCTCACATTCATAGATTGTTCCATCTTGTCCTCCGTATTCATGTGAGTTCTTTCCTGTATCTTCTTTAAATCCTATGTCTTGCATTTTTTGTAAATGGTATGCCATTTTTTTCTCTATCATGGCTTGCTTCTAAAATATTAAAGACAACACATTAACTAATATCAGTTTGCCATTATTAAAGCCAGAAAAGCACACTAGAAACTGTCAATTGTGGCTCCTGACTTGTAAGTTTACATTGCAAACAAACAGGAAAGTAGAAAAGAATAAGTTTCTATTTCTATACAAATATAAGAAAGTTCTTGATACTTAAGAGAATTTATTTTACTGCACAGATTTTTGCTGGTTATTTTGGAGAATGAATTTTGCAAACTTTTCTGCCCAACACTAACCACAAGACATTAACCTCCAGATCACAGCCTACAGAGCTGCTATGATTGCATGTGTGAACCATCCACTAGCTATGAACTTAATTTGTATTTTCCAGTGTTTGTTTATAAATCTCTTTTTCCAAACATTTTTGGAGGAAACTGTCTCAAAATTTACCCCCTCTTTCGCTCCTAGAAATATAGAGGGGTAACTTTTCTGAGATCAACAGTGTGCACAGATTTCTTTTTATTTTTTGTCTATTGTCATTTTTGCTTTAGGAGTTTTAGTCAATGTTTTTGTCATCATTTGAGATTATACGAACATATATACACATATATGCACATATATACACATATATAAACATATACACAAATGCTTATCTATGTCACCTCAAGTTATGTACTTAATATGCAGCATTGGAGTTATCAAAATACTTGGATTTTGTCCTTAATATTTTTTGTGCAAAACAATTTATGTCGGTCTATTTGGGAGGCATCTTCTGCGCTTTAGCATATTTTTTATATTATTGTGTTTTATTTATTGTAAAGATACTGTACAGAGGGGTTAGAGTTATATGAGCAAGGCAATGAGTACATTATTTGTCAATCATTGTTACCCCTTCCCTTGTTGCTGTCCCACTATCCCTTGCCTCCCTGACCTCCCACACTCCTCCCCAATCCCTGCCTGAAGTTGTAAAGTTCGTTTCCAATATACTGTCTTGTAGGTATCATTGTTGCAACTGGTCATTCTGTGTCCTTGTTTCACCTTTTTGTTATACCTCTTCCCCTCCCCAGATTAGACAATATATATACAAGTTGGAGGGTACCAAAATCAAGTACAGTGCAACGGGGACATATGATAGGGGGAAAAACACACAGAGGAAACAAAAAAAGTCACATAGTACATTTAAAACAACAACAACAACAAAGATAGACCTCTTGTGTCCATATTTTGGGGTTCATTTCACTTAGCATCATCTTATATGATCATATGTACATAGTGTTTGAGCTTTTCAACTCATCTGATAAGATTATCCTATATGTATACTAATTATTGAAAATAAGGGAAACCATAGAACCTAAATTTCTTTGGGACTGGCTTACTTCACTGAATACGATTTTTTCTAAGCCTTTTCATTTCCTAACAAATGGGGTGGTGGTGTTCTTTCATTAGATTAAACTCAGCCTTGCAAGTTTGATCTTCTATTTCAGTTGTTTTGGCCAATTCAATCTAATGAATTTTTAATAAAAGTTAGAATTAGTTTATCAATTTCTATGGAAAAAATCTTATAATTTTCATTCAAGTTGTAATAATACTATGAATCAGTCTGGGCACACTTGCTCTCTTGAGAATATCAAGGTTCTGCTGCAAGAATCAGGTCTGTCTCTTCACGGATTTAGCTCTCCTTAATTTCTTGTTTCAGTTTAGACTTTAGTGAATATCTTTCTCTTGGTGAAACAGTAGCAATTTCTATGCTTCAGTGGCTTCAGTGACTCTATCACTAGTGTGGATCAGATTACCCATATCAACCGGGAGCCTATGGTCAGAGGACCTGTCTAATGGCTGGTTCTTTCCTGGTTGTATGTTCATCCTTTATCCAAGTCAAAACCAAAATTAACCAAGGCTCTTTGAAAAGAAATTGACATAGAGTGAAAAATGAAGAGGAATCTGGAGCACTGTATTAGACACAGAAAAAAAAGATACTCTTAAAGAGTTTTCTGGAAATAAAAAGGAAGCCAACTTTGTGAGATCTTCTAGATAAAACTGCAGTGAAAAGTCTGGCTCACTTCTATAATTCTAACTACTTGAGAGGTGGAGATGGAAAGGATCAAAGACCTTATTTGAAAAATAGCAGAAGGAAAAAGAGGTGGAAGTATGGGTCAAGTGGAAGACTGCCTAATAGCATACATAACCTCCTGAGTTTAACCCAGTTCTACTTAAAATAACATTGAAAATGAAAGCACCATAAAATACTAATGCCTCTAAATTTGGAATAATTTGAGCCTGCTACATGAGCAATGAGTCTCCAAAAGAACTAAAAAGTATAATGTACCAAATTGAGTGGAAGACAAATACATGTACTTCATGAACTTCAGTTTTAATACTTGTACAAAATTGCTCTATATTGGTATATTGCAATACCAACTATGTAACTCTTACATTACTCCTGTTTGTCCATAGCAAAACTATCTATAAAATTGTTATTAATAGTGTTAGATCCATGCTTATTGTCATTCAGTGTTGTAAATACAGGCTTTTTAGTCAACAGGTACTTTACAAGAATATATGAGGTGTTTCCCTATTTAAAGAAAACATGGATAAAATCATGCTGCATGGACATGTGTGGCTGTGTGGACAGTGGAGACAATGAGGCAGTGAGAACACACACAGGTTTTCTCATTTTCTACTTTCTGATTCACACTCAAAATCACACAATAGTACATGGTACTAGACACATGTAAATATTATTGGTGGGTAAAAGCTAAGAAAATTTTTCAAGAATTTCGGGTTCTAAGAAAATAAAGCATGACAAGTTTTAAAGGAATTACAGCTGTGGTATATAGTATGAAAATGGAGTCCAAAGTATTTGCACCAAGGATGGTACTTCTTACATTTGTCTTTCATGTAAGTTTATCTGATTTGGGAAAGAGAAGGGGAATCACAGAAGTAGTGGGCCAAAGGGTGAACCAATTCAACAGTGATGCTTACTAGACACTATTTAGGAAACTTTACAAGTTAGAAGGAAGGGAAGTTGGGAGGAGAAAAAGTGGGAGAAAAAGAGGGAGTGGGTACCACTGTTCAAAGAGAAATGCACCCATTATCTGACTTATGTAACTGTAACTCCTCTGTACATCACCTTTACAATAAAATTTAAGTTAAAAAATAAATAAAACCTTAGTTGTTAAAAATAGAGTAAAATTATCCAGAGCTCAATGGGGTGGCAGTGGCTGGCAGCTGGCTCTGGGACTTGTAATCTCAGCTACTTAGGAGGCTGAGGGAGTAGATCACTTGTGCCCAGAGAAGTTCAAGGACAACCTTGGAAAATAGCAAGACCCAGTATCAAAGAAATAACAACAATAGAAAACAAAAGGACTCAACAAATAAAAAACCAGTTTATAACTTTCAGCTCTGTATAATGCATGTCAGTTAGGGCATATTTATGGTCTATAGTTCCATCCCAAAATGATTTTTACCTTAAAAAAAAACTTGAACAAAAGCTCTTCAGCAAGTTCAAGGTAAATGTGAAACTGTCCTATGTCCTACCTTTTTGTCACTCTCTTCTCTGCTCTTTCGCCGTTGTTCTTCTACTCTCTGCTCTCTTTTAACGTCTTCTCCAATCTTTGTCAGGAGCAACATCTCCTTTGTCTTCCACTCCTGGAAGATACAATGTTACCATGTGTTCTATGTGTTCCCATCCAAGTACCACCTTCCTGTTTGGTCTCACTGCTAAGAAAATGATAGGAGCCAATGGCCTAACAGAAAAATGGTCAAGCATAGTGAAAGCCATGGAGAGATTTTAGAAGTCTTTTGGTTGTGACATTGGGAAAGTGAGTCTGATAATTATTACTATCATTATGTTACTAAAATTAAACTTTAAAAAATCCTCTACAGGATTGTTAGTAAGATAAGGTTCAGTAACTTCCTCTCTGGTTTTTATTTTAATCTTTAAGTAGTTGTACACAATAGTTTCATCTCAACAGGTTAGGTTACTAGTATGGTGTGCGTCTTGACCACTGTCATCTTTTCATTTATCCCTCCATTGATCCCAAATTCCACTCACCTCACAGTGGTCTTTAAGAGGAGAAAATATGTTGTCTGCCCTACTCTTTTATGTACAAACCTTTATGGTCTAGCCATGAAGTTAACTTGTGTGGGTTTAAAATTACTTAGAGTTGAATAGACTTCAATCAATATGGACTAAAGATAATAATTGCTTACAAATCAAAAAATGGTAGGTAATTTGTGTCACTATTTTAAATGTTATACATCACCTCCTCAATTTTTCTACGAAGATTCAGTTTTTTTCTTGTGTATTCTCGTTGTCGTCTCTCTTCTCTATCCATTCGGAGCAGGCGTTGCTCCTCTGCTGTGCGCTCCACTTGCTCTAATTCCTTACTTATCATGTCTAAGTACCTGGAGAACAAAGGTACACATATTATTGGAGGTGAATTCTTCCCACTTACTTAATGGTCCAAACCATGTTCTTATTTATTTTCATTTTCTGAACTGAAAGAATTTTACTTTATTTTATTTCCTAGGACTTTTCGTGGACCTTCAAGCCATACTGACTCATAATGTTTTGCTCATGTTAAAATCTTACTACAGTCCCAACTATTAGGATGGCCAGGGCAATGGGGAAATGTAAAGCAATCTAATTAAAAATATTTGCCCAATAAGCAAATATTCCTAAAAATGGGTTTAGGATACTAAATTTGCAAGGAAAGCTCAGATCAATGAAGAAATTATTCCATAGACAAAAAATACAGATTCACATTTCTTAAAAACAAAGTGGGGACTTATTTCTTGCTTATTTACAGGTCTTATATTGTCTTTAATCATTTACATACCAGATTTGTTTGTTTTTGTCAGTCATGGGGCTTGAACTCTAGGCCTGGGCACTGTCTGTGAGCTCTTCAGCTCAAGGCAAGCGCTCTACCACTTGAGCCATAGCACCACTTCCAGTTTTCTGGTGTTTAATTAGAGATAAGAGTCTTGTGGACTTTCTGGTCCTAGTTGGCTTTGAATCACGATCCTCAGATCTCAGCCTCCTGAGTAGCTAGGACTACAGGCATGAGCCACCAGCGCCTGGTTACATATTAGATTTTAAATGGCATTACAATGAAATGAAGCCATAAAATGTAAAAATGAGACAATGCAAACTAATATCTTACCCCAATGAAGGAAAAGGAAAGTATCATCCCTTTATACCCTAAGAAATGACCTTGAGAATGCAATGTTAAGACTGAGTATATTTAGTTAATATCAGAATGAATCTACCTTTTTTTTTGGAGATGATACACATTCTATATTTGCATCAAAGTTTTAAAATGTCCTGCTTCTGAACTTGCCCTAAACTTCCACAAACTTAATATAGTTAGTCCTTAATGACAGGTTGTAAAAATGTGTTATTCTTGGTGGCATTTGATGTCAATATTTCTCTGGATTTTAGATCTGGATTTCCCTCAGTTTTCTGTGTGGCTTATGTCTTGTGTTGTTAGAAAGACTGACTTCAGAAATTTCCCTTCATAGTCCCAGCATCTGAATCTTGTACTTGGTCTTCTTTCTGTCCTTCCCACTTAAGAGTACAGAAGAATTGAGTAATATCTACCACATGAAAAACAAAACAAGCAAACCCTGCTTTGAATGCTTTCCAGAATTTTCAGATTTATTTGAATACACAATAGATTTGCAAAATAGGTGCTTTCCACCTTACCTGTGCCTTAATAACCGCTCCTGGTCCTTAACAGACTGGGGGCTCTCCTGTAACAACCAGTTCTGAAACCGTGCAACATCTGTTTCATTGCGTTGCTGCAGCTTATGGAGTTGTTTTGCAATCATTTCCTGTTTGGAAAAAAATGAATTATTTACATTTTCGAGAAATGAAAGTTATTGAAATTCCTTTATTTTATAAATGATTAACTGCAAGCAAGTCTATTTTGAATCCTTTAAAGGTATGTACAAATGATCCAAATAAACATGTCATCACTCTGAATATGACAAACATTGTATTTGTTTACCTATGATAAACCTATGATACTGGACTCTGTAATATAAAAAGTCTAGGCACAGAGAACAGCAGTACTGCTTTTATCTTAACTTTAGAACATAAAATTGTGAAAATATACTTAAACTTGAATTTATACTCTCACATTCATCTTATATAAAACTTTTGAGTGAAAAAGAAGTCACTACTTATTGTCGTAATTCCAAACATTGCACCTAATTTACCATCAATGTGTGTGATTGATGTGTGGATTCAAACACTCAGGGCACCTGTTATTTCTGTTTCCTGAAAGGCATTATTGATATTATGGAAGTGAACATCTCCTCTTTTGAAACTGATTAGATTTACAGCTTCAGAATATTGCTATGGCAATAGACAATTCTTACTGGCATCAGATTCTTAATAGCAATGTCATCAATGAACTAATTACTGAATAAATTAATTCAGCTACCTATACAGGGATTGATATCTGACCTCATATTCCTTTCTCCTTGATCAAATATAGCACCACTCAAATATTTAATCCTGTTCTTAGTTTTCACTTTGAAAAGTATTTAATTGCTTTATCATTATAAGGTGAAGTATAAGAATAAGATTCCATATATCAATAAGCCTTTATTTAACCTTTACTTACACAAAGTTTAAGTGTGTTAACTTACTTGTTCTCTTAAATAGTTTCTTTCAAAATCTAATTTCAAGCTGGTAAGATATTGTCTGTACTTATTCAATTCTTTCAAGGTACATACAATCTAAAAGCAAAAATATAAGTTTATAAATATTATAAATATGAAAATATTAAGAAATTAACAATAACTCTCCAGAGAAAAAATAACAATGACGTACAACTTTATGATACTTTTGTTATCAAGAGTAACAATTTACTATGGTATCATAGGTGGTATCTTTTTACATTTGTTATTCCATAGAAAATTCCTCTCCAAAATCTGACTTGATTATTGTGACTTACATTGTAAGAAATTTAGAATTCACAATTAGATATTAAAATAACAATTTCAAATAATTATAATCAGATTGTTGTTGTAGTATTCTCTAGTCCCAAATAATATTTTTGCAGGATTTAAAAAAGTTAAATTTTCTTACTTTCTATTTTGTCTCGGTTCTATAAAGTGTATAGGATAAAATTGTAGAGGGCAATTAGGCACAGTACTGTGATTCAGCTGGGAAAATTTGTATAGCTTTTGTCCCTCAAATTACCCATAACCTTTGATATTTACAATGAACATAAAGGCAAAAAAAAATAGCTCCACTTGTTTTCTGATTCCTGAATATTTGGTAGAAGGGCTCTAAGTATCATCTCATGACCAAGCTAAATGTTTAAAGGTGATATTGAGGTAGAAGCAAACACCAAACATTGAAAGTAATAAATGATTAAAAAATAACATAACTGTAATTTTCAACCTACTTTATTATTGCTGGTGATGTAGCCACCTTTCTTTAATCTCCTGAGGATATCTTTGCGTTTATAATATTCCCTTAAATGTGGATCATGGAGACTTTTGTACTGGGTTTCCAAAAGTCGACAGTAAGGATCAGTCAGGTTAAAATCATAGGAAGGTCGAAAAAGCTGCAAACACAGATTTTTATAGTATTACAAAAGTAAAATAAATGACATTTCACTTTTAAATAACCTATTGGAATGAGTACAAAACAAACCATTGCAGGTGGAAACTGAAGTGGGTGATAAACCACCAACAGAACTTTGGACAAGAGAATTGCCTTTCTTCTTTTCTTAGCTTACAATGAATGGCTGCCTCACTGTTAGCTCTTCACCTCAACTGCTTCAGCCTCTGACCCTTAGTTGAAGGGAAAGAGAGGGAATGGTATCTAATTTCAAAGGAATAAAGCCAAAGGAAGGATTGTCCCTTTGAAGCCCTCACTCTTCCAAGTCAGTACACTATATTTAAAAGATAATGTGTACGTGTATACATATATATAAAGAGATATATTCATAGATATATACAACACTATGTATATTATCATATATATAATATATTTATATAATGTATTTATATTTTATATGTTAGCATATTTATAAGATAAAGTTTTAATTGTAATTGTTATACTTCATTGGAAAACAGCAATCTTTCAATATGGGTAAAAGTTGATGCCAATAAATGTTAAAAATTTGGGGTTGAGTCTTGAGTTAATGAAACAAATTTAATGTCAATCAGAAGAAAAGCCAATGTTTGCATCATATAGTTTCAGAACATGAATAACGAGCTTTAGAGCATACTCACAAGAAATGAGCCCTTCCTCAATGAATAAAGACCAAACATCACCTCATATAACGATTAACCAAGAGAGGAAGGAAGAGACAATTGTGTTAATGGTTCTTTATTTTTTCCTTTATAGGAATTTTCAACTCATTGAGGAGTTAAAACATTACAAAACAAGTTCTTGGTTAATTGTTCAAAAGTAGCATGTGAGTACCTGTTAAAGGAGAAGTGGAAGATGGAGGCAGGGATATAAGTTATTCTAGTGTTAATATTGCATTTCTTCTGTTTTGAGTTTGCTTTGCAAAAGCAACACAAGTTTTAGCACATAGCAATGACAAATCAAGAACCAGGGGAAGAATAAATAGGTATCTTTTTTGGAGGTGGAAAATACATAGAATTTTCCCTTCCATGAAACACTTGTATCAATTCCAACATCCCTACAGTCATAAGCTTATGATTTCTGTGTTCAATTTGTCTTTGGATATAACTAGAGTCTAATGCATGGATACTCAAGAGACTGATTATATGGAACCCTACAAACATAGGTAGATTGCTTTGTTTAGTGGCAAAGCAAATAGACAGGAGGTACATGATAGTGTAGTTACACTTTATATTTAAAACTGTTCCAGCGGCTCATGCCTGTGATCCTAGCTAGTCAGAAGGGTGAGATCTGAGGATGGCAGTTTGAAGCTAGCCAGGGCAAGTCCATGAGACTCTTTTCTCCAATTGAAAATCCAAATGCCAGAAGTGGAGATGGAGCTATGGTTCAAGTGGTAGAGCACTAGCTTTGAGCACAAGTTTCTTTGTTGTTTCTGACCTCAACACTGAACACCAATCCTTTCCAATTCGACTCATCAGAAAACTGATTAATAAATACTTCTCTGAGGAAACAAGTGAAGGAAATCTATAGCATAAAATCTTGAACTCAGTGTGACAAGATTAGATGTCCACTTATATTCCTGAAAGGAGAGAATCAATAATAGTAAGTCAAGGAAGGGATTGATTCTGTTTCACTTGGATGGTGACATTTTGTCAACTTTTGTTTTTATGTTTACTTTTATCTACTATAGGTATGTTTCTTAAGTTGAAGCCTGATCAACTCATTTGTGAAGAGTAAGTATGTTGAACAAATTCAGGATAACCCTTCCATTAGCAATTTATATCACTGGTTTTTCTTAAAATATATAAATGATTAGAAATACTGATTGATTTGATATCAGACTGAGAGAAAAAATAATCCCACAAAGTCAGCCTTAAGTCTGTTGACTGATTATAGTTAAATATATTTTGGAAGTATGTAATAATATACCATTATTTGAACATTAACAGACAAATCGATTTTTACAGAAAAAGTTTTCTCACTAAGACAGGCTTTAGGACTAGTAAGTAATTATAGTTAAATGTATTTTGGAAGTATATAATAGACCATT
Organism: Dipodomys ordii; assembly: GCF_000151885.1. NCBI lineage: Eukaryota > Metazoa > Chordata > Mammalia > Rodentia > Heteromyidae > Dipodomys > Dipodomys ordii. The sequence goes on along the minus strand of NW_012267221.1, from coordinate 33,392,622 downwards.
ATTTGAAAAGTAATAGAAAAATTGATTTTTACAGAAACAAAAAGGGCAATACTGTGAGCATAGTTCAAGAAACTGCCAAAAATACAGCTTACAATAAATAGATTTGTGTCACTATATCAGTAGTATGTCATGCACATTTTGGCAAACTTAGTTTGTATACATGTGACTCAAATTTTGTGAGGTCAGTTTATTTTTAAACTGAAAAAGAAAAAGGGGACTGATAAATAATTTAAGCAATAAAGCCAATTCTAGTATTCTCCTATCGCCTTTGCCTTCTATCAGATCAAAGCACCATATTCAACAGATAAAGGAATAATACCATGATATTTCAATCATTGGAAAAAGAATAGAAAAAATTACTATGATTTAAAGTAATTGCTTCTTAGAGCTATTATTTATACATGTTTCTAGAATATATGAAATTTAAATATGTATATAAATTATGCAATGTTCAAATCAAAGTAGACTTGTATTTTCTCAATAAGTACCATTCATTACAGTGGTAACATTCAAGTTTCATTATTATATTCACTCTACAGTGCAATGAAGCACCAGAACTTTAAAAAAATCCTATCTAACTGTAACTTAATAATTATTAAGAGGGAAAATAGAGGGAGGGAGGAATAGAGAGAGATTAAAAAGAAAGCATTTGACATATTTTTAATTAGCATGTAGAATAGCCTGGGTTTTTTTATTAATGTGAAATTTTTTTCCAAGTGTTATAGACTGAATAGTCCTCATTCCACTTTCACTATGTATTACTTTCTTAATTCCCAATGACATCAGATGCTGAAGCTTTGGGGGGAGGGTAATTAAGTCTTGAAGGTCATGCTTTACAAATGAGACAAATGACCTTGTAAAAACACCACAGAGAGCTCACTAGTTCTCTTTCTGCCACAAGAGAATCATAATCAGAGCCAACCTTGTTGTATTTTGATATCAAACCTCTGGCTTCCAGAACTGTGATATGTAAATTTCTTAGCTTTATGATATGTAGTCTACATTGCTTTGTTATAGGAGCCCCAAGTGACTAAGATACCTGACCAGTGTCACATATCAAGGAACCCTACTTATTTCCAATGACATTATAGACAGTGAAAGAGTAGAGTTAGAGATCAATGTTGAAAACTATTTTTTTAAGATGAAAGGGTTTAAGGGAAAAAGCATGGTAATCTGCAATGTATTTGTTAGGGAAGAACATTCAAAGCAAGAATATGTGACCTCTGAGCAAAGAGAGGGTAATTGGGATCAGTGATAGTTTACAAAGACCCTTGATGCATGATTCAGTCACTGGGAGAAGAAGGGGTTCTCCAGGTTTGAGGATAAAGTACATAAAAACACATTAAGTATTTTAATGGTGAGGAGAGGGGGGTATTGAAGATAGGAATCTGAAGAAGATGAGTCTCTTTTAGGAACAAAGACTGGGCTAATGCTGAGGTCTTCTAGAAACAGAGGTTGGAGTTTTCATCTAATAAAGTGAGTTGCCAGAAAAATGGCAAATTGACCTTTCCTCACTTTGTGTGAAAAAAGACATACCACATAAACCACAGAAAAATGTTTTATAGAGAATTTAGTCCCTGTTACTGTTGGTTAAAATGCAAAGACTAATGAAAGGCCAGCCAACATTGACAATTTTTCACCTTTCAATCAATCTTATTTCTATGTAAATTAAAAATCACTACATAGACATGAAGTTTTATTAATTTAAAAAGTCTACATGCTTTCATATAAACTTCTCTTTGAGAACCTAAATTTTCTGGCTCAAGATTTAGTCTAAACCCTAGTGAAGTTGCTTAATCTGCATTCTAAATAATATCTTCAGTATGACCTGGTTTGGTTGTTATTGTTATTATTTTCATTACTTTGTTGTTGTTGTGAATGTTGGATTCCTGTAATGTCCTTTAGGTACTAACGTCTCTGAATTTAGAGCAAGTAGAAAAGGGTAACGAAAACTACTGTTAAACAATTTTAAAACATATTTTTACCTTTTCACTTATATTCGTAGTAAAATATATTGAATCACTTCCTGGGATCACAGGTAGCTTGACCCCAAGGGGCAGATCCAGTAGCTGAGCTGCTCCCACCCCGGGAAACTGGGTTTTGTGGGCTCCCTGTCAGATATAATTGGTGATTTTTGTCTTTTAGGTAATGTTCATTTAGTTTAGGCTAATCTCCTCCCGTTCTCCACCCTCTCCAACCAAAGAAACCCAAGAATCATTCAGAGTTTTGAAGGGCCCGCTCTACAGGACACCCCTAGATCCACCCACTCCCTAACTGGACGGTTAGAACCACGCGACCCACTGCGTGGGGATCTCCACCAGGCCCCACCGAGAACATCGACGCCAGGCTATGACCACTCACGTCTCCACACTGCTGACTGTCCGTGGCCACGTTGCTGGTGGCTGTTTTGTTGGCGGCGACATTGGCAGCCTTGGAGCAGGAGCTGAGGTACAGTTCCATGGCTGGCTTGTGTCCTGAGCCTCACCGCCAATCTGCCCTGACCCTTCCCTAGACTCCCTTCCCCGTCCTTTCTCTGTCCCGACCGGACCAGTACTGGCCAGTGGACCCACTGTCCCCGAGGCCTCACCGCCGCGTTCCTACCGGAAACGTTGGAGGCCATGGGGCCAGGGGGCGGGGTCGTGTTCTCCATCCAGGGCCTTTGGAACTTGGGGACCTGATTCCCTCTGGGCTGACTGGGGAATATTAGCCCTAGAGGTATAATCGAAGAGATTCACAGTCCAAACTTGTTTGCTTTCTGAAACTATCTTCCATCAAACAATCCCAATTCCAATGCACATAAGCTTTACTGGTGAGAACGGGCTAAAATCTGAGAACAGAGATCCGGGAAGGATCTAAGACATCCATTTTCGGACAGAGGCTTGCTTTCTTGTTCTAGAGACATTGTGACCACCCCATATCCACCCCATATGGTTCCTCCTCCGGTCTCTCACAGCTTCTGCCTCTTCCTTCCTCTGTTCCTTTCAGCTGTCTTCATCTCTCTTGCTGTGTGTGTGTGTGTGCGTGTGTGTGTGTGTGTGTGCGTGTGTGTGTGTGTGTGTGTGTTCTACTTTATTATTTCCCTGAATCCTCATCTCAAGCATCCACTCAAAATCTGAAATTCCCAGTTCTTTTCACTAGTGATTAAATGAAATGCCGCAAGACTGGCGGTGTGCTGAACACGGACTTTTGAACAACCGTATCGCCTGGAATTGAAGGGCAAGAGATTGTATTGGTTCTACCAGGAGTTGGGATTTATCCTCATGGGTTCTTTCTCTCTCAGTTGTTTACTGTTATTTCTGTGTCCTATAGAAATAATACTGGCCATTTATTAAAATTTTACTAATGTCCGATATTGTGACCATTTCAAAGATTTAGGAAAATGGTAATCACTGTTAAACATTGACTCCAGTGGCTGTGATATTTACTCTGTCATTATTCCATTTTTGTGTTGAGGATTCTTCTTTTGTGGCTTTTGTTCTCCTTTTTCTCAACTTGGCAATCAAACCTTTGTTAAACTTCTCCAGTAAAATCTTTTCTTTTTTCAACGAAGATAAGCCTTTTTTCATCTCTTCAACTCAAAATCCTGCCTCATGGACTCTACTACCAATTTATCTACATATTTGTCATTTTTAATATAATGACATATAATAGATGTCTTTTTTTTTTTTGGTCTGTTGTGGTTCCTGAACTCTGGGCCTAGGCACTGTCCCTCAGCTCTTAGGTTCAAGGCTAGTGCTCTACCTCTTAAGCTACAGCACCATCTCCGGCTTTTTCTGCTTATGTGGTGCTGCGGAATCCAAACTAGGGCCTCATGCATGAAAGGAAACCACTCTACCACTGAGCCACCTTCCTATCTCATATATATATATATATATATATATAGATAGATAGATAGATAGATATATATGCATATATATGTATGTATATATGTGCATATATATGTGTCATTTTTAAATTATAAGAAGGTACAAATTGTTGGCATTTACCTATTATTCCTATTTGTGTGTGTGTGTGTGTGTGTGTGTGTGTGTGTGTGTGTTGAGGAGGAGGAGGAGAGAAAATAGGGAGAGGAAATAGGAGAGGGAGAGAATATGGTTGGTTGCAAAGTCTCTGTCCAGCAGGCTGTAGATCCAAGGAAGGATTGTAGTTTGAGCTCACAGAATTGCATTGCTCCCTGTTTGTTCTAGTTAAAACCTGAGATAATATGTGAGTGACTCATATTATGGAGGGCAATCTATTCAAAGCGTGATAATTTAAATACTAATCGATGCAATAACTAGCGGGGCCCTGATAATCAGCGTGGCCCTGTGGCCCAGCCCGCTAGAGGGGGCAGGTATGTAGAGGTAAGCCTCACCACTCCAAGGACCAGGCCACCGGAGGGGGCGGGGTATGGAGAGGCTAAGGCTACCTCCCCATGGGCGTGCTGCCTAAAGGGGTAGAGTGTGCTACTGGAGGGGATGGGGCGTTGAGCCCCACATGGATAGCTGAAGTGGTTGGACAATGGGCAGCTTGGGGAAGGAGCATGAATGGCAGTTGGAAACCGTTAGGCAGATGAATCCATTAATGCTGTTGCAGTGGGGAGGGGTGCAGTTCTGAGGCCTGCGAGTAGGGTAGAGAGCAGGGGAGCAGGGTGGAGAGTAGTCCCATTGAAATAGGGGAGTAGAGAGAGACCGAGAAGAGAGAGGGACAGCAGAAGGGGAAAGCCTGCCAGAGCAGAGTAGGACAGACCTGTGGAGAGCAGGACAAGCCTCCTTGAAAGGCCATTAGGGACCTCCTCCAAGAGGTCATTTGGGGTCTTCTCCGGAGATCATTTGGGATCTCCCCAGAAGGGCATTTGTACCTCCTGCAGAGGTCATTTGGGGCCTCCTTGAGGGGCCATTTGGGACCTTCCTCTAGAGAGGCCTGTGCAGAGGCACATCCCAGAGCAGAGCAGGGCAGGCCTGTGGAGAATGGAGAGGCCTGCAGAGAAGGAGGAAGGGAAAAGCCTTCCCCTTTGGTGCTTTGGAGCTTTGGAGGTCTGAGGTTTGGGGGTTTGTAGACTGACTAATTGGTGGTTTGCAGACCAACTAATAAAGGTTGGAGGCTGCCTGTTGGAGGCTTGGAGGTTTGGTGGTCGAGGCTGCCCTTGGTTCTGGGTGTCTAGCTTAGGACAAGGTAGTTGCAGGCAACCTTTCTGGTGTAAATAAATTTGCTTATTATCTTTAACTGTGCCTCAATGGATTTTCTTGCTCTTTAGAGGTCATAATTATCTAACAAATATGCTTAGACAAACCTCCAGAACAGCATCATGGCCCAGACAATTTGATTTACAGAATTAACCATCTCTTTTCATTAGAAGCTAGAAAACAGTTTAGAAGACGCATTTCAACTTAAGTCATACTCTCTTCAAAGTGATGAATTTAGTATTACATGAATTCATTCTGGACACTGGCTTTTCTGATTCCAGTTATTATTAGTCATTAATTATATTTAGTATTTGAGTTTTTAAGGATTCATTCGATTGTTTTGTTTCCATCTAGTCTGATATATAATTCGAATAAGATAGGAAAACTCTTTTTCTTTGTTTTATTGTTGAGTTACACTACTTGTGAATGAACCCAGGGTCTGACATGTGCTGGGCAAGTACTCTACCACTGCTCTACATCTCTGCTAGTTCTTTATAATGTCCCTTTTAAGTTGCTAGAATACCTAACAAATGGCATGACCTACAGTAGCAACAGCACTTATTTATATTTGGTATGCTGACAGTCATAACAATTATATCTCTTAAGTCACATTTTCTTTTCTTTTTTTTTTTTTGGCCGGTCATGGGACTTGAACTCTGGGCCTGGGCGCTGTCCCTCAGCATTTCAGCTCAAGGCGAGCGCTCTACCACTTGAGCTACAGCGCCATTTCCGGTTTTCTGGTGGTTTATTGGAGATAGGAGTCTCATGGTCTCTCCTGCCCGGGCTGGCTTTGAACCGCCATCCTCAGATCTCAGCCTCCTAAGTAGCTAGGATTACAGGCGTGAGCCACCAGCACCCAGCAAGTCACATTTTCATTAGAAATTCAGAAGTTTTATCAAGAATTATTTCCTTTGACTGGGCGCCAGTGGCTCACACCTGTGAATCCTAGCTACTCAGAAGGCTCTTACTATTACATTGCAGTAATAATAATTCACTCAACAGTTACAAGTATAATTTGTACTTACAGAACTTACTGGATCCAATAGATTTTCAGAACTGAACTAATCACCCAAAAGAAGACAAATTTTGAAAGGTTTTCAGGACTCTATTTAGAATGATTCAATCATGGTTCTGATGTTAAAAGTAAACAATGCTTAAGAAATAAATGGTATGTAATGTATTGGATTTGTTTTAGCTAAGACACCGTTGGTGTTTGGGAGTGCTCTCCACTGTCAGGAGGCAGCGCTAGTTCTTTGAACCATCTGGCTTCCTCCCTGGGAGAACAGTAGGAATTGTAAGTTAGCTGTAGGCTGGAAATGCAGCCCTTAGCTGCCCTTGTCCCATGTGTGCAGAGCTCTGGCGTCCATCCCAAGCCTGCAAAGCGGCCATCAAAGCATAGCTCAGCACCCACCCTTGAAAACACCATGAATGATCAGGGTCTCATTGAGGATCTATAACCCTCAATTCTTGGTTTTGGTCTTTGTGCCAGTCCTGGTACATGAACTCAGGGCCTGGTCCCTGTCCTTGAGCTTCTTTTGCATGGGGCTAGCACTCTACCTCTTGAACCACAGTGCCACTTCTGTGGGGTCTTTTGTTTGTTTGTTTGTTTGTTTTTGAGTGGTTTATTGGCGATAGGAGTCTTACAGACTTTCCTGCTAGGGCTGGTTTTGAATCATACTCTAATCTCGGCTTCATGAGTAGTTAGGACTTCAGGTGTGAGCCATTGGTACCTGGCTATAACACTTTTAATCTGAGTAAATGCCATGAATTTCTAAAATCAGCCATAAATGTATGCTTTTACCTAAGTGTCACTATCCCCCAATACTGTGGAATTTGTGAAATTTATGTAATTGATCTCAATTAAAAATTATTAAAAAAGAAATAAATGCTATGAAACAGAGATACACAACTCCACAAGAATCAAATTGAGATGTAGGATACACTGTAGCTGGAGTGAAATACAAAATAATTAGTAGGACATGAACATGTTTCCATTTTAAGCATGAAATTTAAAGGAGATCATAAGTGGATACAAACTTCTTGGTGGAAGAGGCATTCAGGATACATAGTATAGTAGAAACAGCACTTATTCAGGAAGAAGACCACCCAGGCTAATATGTGTTATATTTCATATTTTAAACTCAGGTTCTTCCTGTGCAAAATTATCATAATAATAACCCTTATCTCATTTAGTTATTGAATGAATCCAATTGATAGAACACCTAACAAATGTCATGACTTATTTAGATATTCAATCATAGTTTTGTTATTAGCATCATTTTGCTGGAGTTAGAATCACTTGAGACAATGAATAAATTTAAACTTTTATGATATTTGATGGGTTTCTTTTCCTTGTACTTATCGGTGGAACTGTACACCCACAGTCTTCCACTGTAATTATACATTAGATATATTTTGGGGAAATGAATTTGAAAAATAGAAAATGTTACATTGAAAAAACAATATTTTGCTTTATTAATGAATATCTTTAATATGTTTCAAAAATATCAGCTTCACTTATGCTTAAGCAATATAAAAAATCTTATAGTGATTTTATATATCATTGTAACTAATGTACAGGAATGTGAGCAATTTTTAGTTTATAACTGAGGGTCAAGTAGATAGTCTCTGAAATGACTCCTAATGTTCTTGTTTTCTGGTATTCATACTCTCATGTAATAAGTGAGTTGGGCTTCTAGCTAACAGAATATGACAGAACTTATGGGGTGTCACTTCCAATAGCTCCCTTTTTCTCATTCTCACATTCATTTGTTCTAAATGAAGCTGGTGTAAATTGTGAGCTAAAGGTAGACAGACTCTTGTGACAGGAAACATGGGCAAGCTTTTGGCCTCCCAGCAAAGAACTGAGGTCTTCAGTTCAACAGCCTTGGAGCAACTGAATCCTACCCCAAATGAAACCAAGTAATTCTTTACAATGTAATTGACTTCCATGAGAAACACTTTCTACAGATGATTTGAGTAGATGTGCGTTCTTATCTAAACTTACTTATGGCAAATGTGTACTGACCCTAACTTTTTTCTAAAATTAATTTTTCAGGTAAGATTTAACATTTTCCCAGTACTGGCAGTAGAACACAATCTTCCTATCCATGACCTCCTGCTTAGCTGGGATTACAAGCATATACTACCACTTCTGGCTTATTCTTAATATTCTGCTAGTTTTTGCCCAGGTTTTCTGGAGCTATGATTCTCTCCATCTTAACTTGATAAAGAGCTGAGATTACAGGTTTAAGAAATTCTGCGTGGCTTCATAGATTTTTTTAAAAAAATTAATATAAAAGAGAAAAAACAACATTTAGTAGCTGTTGTTGAGAATATTACTTTATGCAAATTTACCTTAGTTACTATTCTTTCATTTGTATACTCTTCTTATTTAGTGCATATGTTATACATCATATTATGATTTTTTTTGGTTGGTCATGGGACCTGAACTCTGAGCCCGGGCACTGTCCCTCAGCTCTTCAGCTCAAGGCTAGCACTCTATCACTTGAGCCACAGCACCACTTGCAGATTTTTCTGCTCAGGTGATGCTGAGGAATCCAATCCAGAGCCTCATGCATGCAAGGCAAGCACTCTACCACTGAGCCCCTTCCCAGCCCAGTATATTATGATTTCATGAAAGAAAACAAGGTGGTGAACTTTGAGTATATTTTCATAAAATTCTTGGAAGTATCAGAGTAGAAGTTGCTATATAATATCACTTAATTGAACACTTTTATTCAACAAGCAAAAATATACAAAAACCTAAAGAGTTTTAAGGGTTTGAAGTTATAACTCAAGTCTTCTGTCAATTTTCCATCAATCCTTAGTAACATATAGCTCACTTTCCAAGCACATAACTTTAGTTCTATTCCACTTAATATATAAACTGGTACTTAGGCACTTTTCCTTTTTACATAAACACATATGTACCTTTGCCACAGAGATATGACTGTTCTCACTTTACAAAGAATAAATATTCATTTATATACTTGTAAATAAAGAGCCTCTAATTTTAGTTACCTTTTTTTTTTACTTTTCTAATCTTCATACTATTGAATTAAAAGGACATTTACTTTTTGTTAACATGGAATAATTGTCATTTATTCATGTAGTTGTGTTATAAATACTCTCATGTAAGTGCTCAGAACAAGTGCCTATTAAAAATATTACTAAATCCTTATCATCTTCCAGCAGCTGGTTGTTTATATTAACATTGAGGGACCAGAGTGTTATTTCAGGAGGTTGCTTATCAGTTATGGTTCTTAGTTGTTAATTTTTTATTTACCTAATTACCAAACAGTCTAAGAAAAGCTTTATCTTTTGTTCAGATTCAAAGGTAATGAAGGTGAGACAAAAAAAACCTTTGGAGACATTCCTCAGGAAACCAATTCAACTAAACCAAACAAGTTCCCATGGACTGGTCTCTCTCCTTCCTAAAGCTTCTCTATCTGTTTTTTACCTTATCTGAAATCAGGAGCTCACTCCTGTGGTATGAGCATTTGTTGTGTATTTGTGTTGTACTAGTTCCAGTATCTGTAGTTAAAAATCATACTTTTCTTTAGATATATTTTCTTTTTTTACATATACTTATTTTTTATTTTTTTTGTGTTTTTTATTGTAAAAATGCTGTACAGAGGGGTTACAGTTTCAGGAGCAAGGTAATGAGTACATTTCCTATTGAGCATTGTTGCCTCCTCCTTTGTTACATTTTCTTCATGCAGAAAACTTTTAGGTTTTGCTTCATAACATGATTAGAAATATTTCCTTTAAGGCAATAAATTAACTGATTTTCATACTGTGTATGTCATCCTCAAACTATTTTGTGCTACATTAAGTTTCTGTAGCTGTTTCTCTGTTTTTGTCTTATTCTCCAGCCTTAAAATGAGTTTTATTCATTCATAAATCCTTCCTCTAACTTCCTTTGAGGTCTTTAATCAAACAGGAATAATGATGTGAACTATGAGTATTGATTTGTGAGAATAAGAAAGTTTTTCTCTTTTGGATAGGGTTTTATGATTTGACCCAAGCCCAGATTGGCCATAAATTCCAGTCTCCTACCTCAGCCTCCCCACCAACTAGTTTCTGTTTTGTAAAACTACTTTTGGTGCCATTTGACATCAGAAGAGGTGAGAGGATGTGGGAAAGGCCTTATGAAAACAGAACAAACCATAGAATGATTCAATTATATTAAATGTAAAATAATTTTTCATCCTGGTACTAACTTTACTATACGTTGCAGTGTATTAAAATACAAGTGAAAAATTTTTAATGAATAATTATATCTTTTTCATTCAATCTGACACAAAGTAAGTGGCAAAAAATACACACTTGCAAAATAACCACAGAAAGACTAAGGTTTGAGTTATTGTTTAATACTATATATACTCGTGTAGGCATGTAACTGAGATGTAATTTTACACAAGATGTAAAATTAATTTAATGTGAATATGAAAGAAAAGAGAATTGGCTTTAGAAATTGGTTTTAATCAACTTTTGAACAAAGCTTATAAAATATCATTGTACATAAAAATTTAAGACATATTTATTCTTGATTCCATATTACCTAGATGGAGAAAAACATATCTCTTCAAATTATTTCTGAAGATGGAAATTACCTCATGTACTGTGCTTATTTTAAACACATTTTCTCTCCCATTCTGTCTCTCAAATTGACTAAAAATACCAAATTACTATGTAATTTTAAAATTTTGACCGTTATGTGAAGATGGATTTCTTCATTTTTAAATTTTTCATTTTATTGTAAAGATGCTGCACAGACAAGTTATGGTTACGTGAGTGAGATAATGAGTACATTCTTGTTGAGCATTGTTACCCTTCCCTTGTTCTTGCACTATCCCCCCACTCAAATTTGTCAAGTGTGTTGCCGATATACTGTCCTGTGGGTATCACTGTTACAGTGGGTCATCCTGTGTCCTTGTTTCACCGTTTTGTCACGCCCTCCTGCTCCCCAAATTAGACATATGTATATACAAGATGCAGGGTACCAAAATCAAGTACAGTGACAACAGGTGATATGCTATAGGCGGAAACATACAAGGAAACAAACAAAAAAATCTTGGAACAGGCTGAAATTTTCTTAATAGAGACCCAGATTTCTTCATTTTTTAAAAAAATTTACTGTTGCTCAAGTGATAGATCTTTTGTTTTGTTTTTCATTTCTTAATCCATAATTTTATTTTTAATTGTATTTGTATAGTTGATATACAGAGGGGTTACAATTATATAAGTCAAGTACAATCAGTACAATTCTTTTAAACCGCGTGTCCCCTTCCATTGCTCTCTCCCACTCTTTCCCTCCCTTCACCGCCCAGTTCATTTTCTATGTGGTGTCTAGTGATAGTCACTGTTGTATTTGTTGATCCTTGTTCCACCTTTTCTGTGACCTCCCTTCCCTTCCCAAATATAAACTAACAAGAAAAAAGGAAAAGAAAGTTAAAACAGCAACATGGCAACTAAAGAATGTCTCTTGTATCCTTTTCTTGTTTTTAATTTTTATTTATTTTTTATTGTGAAAATACTGTACAGAGGGGTTACCATTGCATGGGCAAGATAATGAGTACATTTCTTATCAAGCATTGTAGCCTCCTCCTTTGTTTCCCCTTCACATCCCTTCACATCCTCCCCCCGCCCTACACCCAATCCTCCCCCCTAGAATATCATTTTGTATGGTCACCTGTCC
>NW_012267221.1:33367638-33380429 GCF_000151885.1 Dipodomys ordii | reverse complement strand
CCTCCTTTGTTTCCCCTTCACATCCCTTCACATCCTCCCCCCGCCCTACACCCAATCCTCCCCCCTAGAATATCATTTTGTATGGTCACCTGTCCATAGCTATTGAGACCAAGTCCATTAATCTTATCATAGGCTCCTTTGGTCTCTGTATGTTAATGAGTAGGGCCTTATATACTTTATCATGTCTCAGTTTTATTTATTTTTGTCATTCAGTGTAGCTACTTGCAGATTTAGAGGCACATTCTAGTTGCTACAAATGAGGGAAACCATTCAGTAAGGCCAAGCATTTTATAATGCCATTGAATACCCAGGATAAGCACAGAGAGGGCCAACTATTTGGGGGATAATTTCTAGGATTAAACAATATGCTGCCAACTTACAACAATGCTGGTTTTCCCAATTTCTAGCTCTGAATGACGTGTTGTAATTTTCTTGAGTGGGTGAACATTGTAAGACTGGTGGAGATGAAAGAGGCTACTAGGATAGCTAAAATAATTAATAGTTGTTAATTACAGATAATGGAGAAATGTCTTGTATCCATTTGATATTGGTTGGTGCTGAACTTTAAGTGGATGATAAATATCACAAGAATTCCCTGACTGGTATTTATAATACTTGAAGTATCAGAGATTTTGCCGCACCAGTTAAAGGTATTTGGTATCTGGTAGAGACAAATTAGTACCTAATGCAATAATCCTACTGTGAAGAAGTTATCTGTCAGAAGCTTCAGGGCAAAGACAAAACAAAATAAAAGTTGTCAGCTTTATAAGTCTGGAATTTTTGGTGGTGGAAGGGGAAGGGGGAGAGGAAGATCAAGCAGCATGAAGTGATTTCCACAATCTCGTGACATTTTTTTTCCTAAGATAGTCAAAGCTAAAAGAGTGAAGCTTCTGAGTCCAGAAGACAAAAACGCACATCATGTGTTCCAGGCTAGAGAAAACAAGGAGCTCCAGGGAGAGATAGAAATAGTATGGGTGAAGGCAGAGTGGATCTCAGAGCAGGGGACTGTGGTATGGTGATATTTTTTTTTAATGGAATGTATTGGAAGAGTCCTCAAAAAGGAGAAAGCTGGAAGAATTCCTAATTCTTTCACAAACTCTTTCCAAATCACTGAATGACCACTGAACTAGAGAGAGGAAAGTTAAATTGCAACAAAAGACTAAGGAACTGAGTGGGAATCTGAACTGCCATTTAGGACTGGCAAGAAACTCAGTACTTTAATTTTTATAAGTTAGTATCTTGTTAAGACAAAAAAAACCCTCTATGTTGTTTGAAACAGTGTTATATCTAGACTCTCCTATACAGTCTACAATGCTCAACACTCTAAGGATAAAACTGTTAAGCCAAGTTATTAAAGCAGCTAATTGGCTAAGTACACTGAACTCAACAGGTGCTAATATTAGGGTCGCTGTAGCTGCTCATGCCTGAAATCCCAGCTGTTAGAGTCAGAGATAGGAAGATGGCTGGTATTATATTTTAACTTCTGTTTTCTGAATGTCCACAATTTTCTTTAATTTCTTAAAGATATTCAAAAAATTTAAATAGGTTTAACTTCTTATTCTTTTAAAAATTGTGTTTCTAGTGAATGATTTTTCTCGTATGTTATGCTAATTGTGCTGCTTATTTGCATGTCTAGTAATTTATTGTTTTAATAGTTTTACTGAGATATAATTTACATAGCATGTAATTTATTCAGTATAAACAAGCAACTCAGTGATTTGTAACATAGTTATTGATATCATTAACACAGGCCACCATAACAATGTTACCATGTCCACACTCAGTATCATCCTTGCATTCTAGCAGCCTCCTCAAAACCAACAAAAAGACAGAAGAATCTTGCCTTTCTAAGGAATTACACTATTTGAGTTCTCCCTTGACTCTATCATATTTCAGTTGATACATTTGTACACATTGGCATACCACCCAATGCATTTACTTATAATTGATAGTCTAAATCCAGCTTCCACATACAAGAGAAAACATGAAACCTTTGTCTCACTGGGCCTGACTTATTTTTCTTGATATAATTTTTTTCCAGGTCTTTCCATTTCTTTACAAATGTTACAATAGCATTCTAATTTCTGATTTTTCACCTAGTCCATATCATTGTAGGTTAGATTTTTATTTTCTTGATAGTGTCTTTTACAGAGCAGAAAAATTTACTTCTACCCCCAGCACATCAGTTATTTACTTCATGGATCATGACTTGATGTTACATTTAAAATCTTATCATCAAACCTAAGTTATCTAGATTTTCTCCTATTTTTATATTCTAAGAGTTTCAGAGTTTTGAATTGTATATTTATGTATAATCACCTTGAATTTTTTTTGGAAAAGCTAGGCTTAAATTCTCTTTTTGTTTTGCTTGTCAATATTTAATATCATTTGTTGTAAAGACAATCCCCTTTTGTCAAAGATTAGTTTGCCATATTTATGTGGCTCTATTTCATAAAAGAAATAGAGAGAAATGCAGATTTAAGTGTTCTTAAAATGGATTAAAGTTTGTAATGTATGGGCTGGGAAGGTGGCTCAGTGGTAGAGCACTTGACTTGCATGCATGAAGCCCTGGGTTCGATTTCTCAGCACCACATAAGCAAAAAGGAAAAAAGCCGGAAGTGGCACTGTGGCTCAAGTGGTAGAGCTCTAGCCTTGAGCTGAAGAGCTGAGGGACAGTGCCCAGGCCAAGAGTTCAAGCCCCACGACCAGACCCACTCCCCCCCAAAAAAGTTTGTAATATAAGACATGAAACTTTGAAACTACTATAAGAAAATATAGGGAAAATATTTAAAGAAATAGACACAGGCAACAGCTTTCTGAATAAGACTCCAATTGCTCAAGAAAAGAAGACCAACTATTTGTCAATGGAATTGCATCAAATGAAAAAGCTTCAGCATATAGCAAAGGACAACCACTGAATAGAAATTTTACAATTTACAAGTTATTTACTGGATAAAGACTTAAAACCCTGCATATGCAAAGAATCTACAAAATTAAACCCCCAAAATAATCTAATTAATAAATGGGCAATTGATTTTGACAATTCTCATAGATTGGAAGTTCTTCCAAAAACAAACCAAAATTAAGCAGAGATGCCATGTGATATTTCAATACTGGGTACATATCTGAGGGAATGTAAGTCAATATACACTAGAAATACATGCAATGCATGTTTAGTGTAGCATTAGTCACAATAGCCACCTGTGGAAACAATCTTGGTAACAACCAATTAATGCATAGAATAAAGTGGTACATATACACAAATAAGTATTATCTAATCATAAAGAAAAATAAAATGTAATTAGTGGAAAAACAGATGGGTCTGGAGATGGTTATATTAAGTGATATAGTCTAAACTCAAAGACAAATATCACATGTTTCCACTTGTATATTAACCTTGACTTTAATAATAGTAATAATAAAGTATTATAAAAAGTGACTGTTTGGCTGATGGGACCAGTGGAAGAGGAGGAATGAAGAGGTTGGTCGAGGTTAATACAATTATATCTATCTATATATACATTTATGTGTGTGTGTATATACATATATGTGTGTATATATATATATAGCTTGACAAGAAATATACTTACTACTTTATGTAACTGTAACCCTATGTACATCACCTTGACAATAAAAATTTTTAAAAATCAATTATATAATAATATGTAATGAATATAACAGAATGAAACTTAGTGACAATGCTTTAAAAAGGAAGAGGAAGTATGATTGGGAAAAAAATGAGGTGGGGGCAAATTTGACCAATATTAATTTTATGCATAGAAATAGCACGATGAAATTCCTCTGTACAAATAATTCAGAATAATAAAAACCTAAATGAAATCAACTATATTACCAAAAATTGCTAATAAAAATGACAAGCTGAATCTCATTCATTCCATTAGATAAATCAGTTGGTTTTGTCTAAAACCAGATGGCTACAGATGCATGATTTATTTCTGAGACTTCTTTTGTATTGGTCTATGTGCCATTTTCTTATGATTGTACTTCACTCTTTTGGTTAATGTAGCCCCAAGATATGCTTTTAACTCACATATTATTATACCTTTAGCTTATTTTTCTATTTAACCAAGATTGCGTGGAACATTTCAGTTCTGTCACAGAGAAATGATATCATTAATTGCCTATTTTAAAATTACTAACATTTTAAATAACTAATTTATTGAATACTGCAAGAAAATTAATAAAATGTTATGCATATTTATTTTATATTGACTGATTTTACCAATTTAAATTTATTAAATAATGTTTGATCAAATGAAGAACACAATGAACAGCCGTATTTTCCTACTGTGCTTCTCATTGGTATTCAGAGAGCATGTTTGGATGGTTAGAGAGACGTAGCATGTTTCAGTGGAGAGATGGTTATACCAGAAATTATGAGGCTCAAACTGTAATTTCAGCCTTCCTTCAAATTTATTGTGTGCCATGTAAAACCATTTCCTCATAAATGTATGTTTTACTTCTGTAAAAATTCAATTTTCATCATGCTTGAACTTCTGTATCATTGCACAATTCACCTTACTATTTGCATCAGTGGCCTGTAGTGTATTGTAATATACAGGCTTTGCTTAACTGGCTATCTGAAGCACTAGGCTGTAGTTTTCCTATAAATATTTTATGCTTTCTGTTTTGTTTTGTTTACTTTTTTCTACCTTTGTGTGTTCTTCCAGCACCATATCTGTGATTTATATTCTTACAGCTGGGTGCAATATTTTCCTTGGAGTAGCAGCCAACTCTTCTCCATGAGCTGCTCTCATGGGGGCTGAAGGCTAGAGGGAAAAGGTGGGTGCCCTGCCTCCAACCTTGGCCTGCTCAGAGGTGCAAGCTCCCAGAGTCTTTTGTTTGCTTAACTAATCTTGTAGCAACAAATTAAAACAGCAGGCCAGACAAGCCTCTACCCTCCCCAGGGTGCAATGCTCACATTCACATATGGGCACATGCTCCATTGCCACCCTTTACAGTTTACTAATGACATCATTTTACTTAGTCTATCTGCCAGATGTGTTCTAAGCCTTTATGACCAAAATTCAAATTCTCTTCAGAATATTAATAAACTCATCTACTCCAAAATAATGTAGTTTTTAATCATCATTTCTTGCTGAATGAAAGAGCTACACAAGGGTAAATTTTCAGCCCTCACATTCTGGTTTTAACTCGTTTCCTTCAATCCATGCTGAGAGCTGCATGGAACAAGGCACAGAAACAAAGATTTCTTCTATTATTTAGTTTACTTATTTGTAGAAGGCAGTTAAAAATGCTTTTTATAAGTGAATAAACCACAAAAATCTCTACAGTATAATAACGAATCTAAA
The DNA here is from genome assembly GCF_000151885.1 of Dipodomys ordii. NCBI lineage: Eukaryota > Metazoa > Chordata > Mammalia > Rodentia > Heteromyidae > Dipodomys > Dipodomys ordii. The sequence goes on along the minus strand of NW_012267221.1, from coordinate 33,375,096 downwards.
TAATAATAAGTTGATTTATCATTTAAGCCCCTGATAATCTCACCCCTTCCCCAGACAGTGATCTTTATGGCTCATTAAATAGTCCTCAGGTGAAAGGAAAGTACCAATGAGATTTTACTCTTTTGTTTCTGACATAGACAACATTCTCTTGTCTAAGTAACATGATCACTTTACAAATATCTGTTAAACTAGAAATGTTGTGAATGGTGATGTGTCGGAGCTTTTACCTACTTAAAGTTATGGATGCTGAAATATAACTTGAAGGTAGTAGGTCATAGATAGGGCTTATTATTCACAGTAAATAAGACTGAACCTTGTTTAGACTTAGGATATCTAAGTCCTAATCCTCCAAACAAAGCAGAGGATAGAATAAAAGCATGTTGAAAATACATCCAATTTATGCTGCAGTTGCTTAACCCTGAATTTAGAGAATGCAAATTTATTCTAAAAGCTTGCAAGCTACCTGCTTAGCCTAAACCTGGATAAAGACAGTAAGGGTTTTGGCTGGAGCACAAGTGAGGTCATTTTTCTTTTCCAAACCTTCAACAGTCATTTATGACTTCTGACATCTTTTATTACTAGGAGGAACCAGGCCTAGTTTCTTTTTCTTTTTAAAAATAATTCTTTCCTCAAATTTTCTCTCTCTACTCACATTTTATTATATGAGAAAGACAAACTATCAGGTAGCTGCTTCCACACCAATTGCTAAAAATGTCCTAACCATATATGTGATTTGTTACTGACAAGTTCTGATTTGCAGGACACACTTCCACTAATCTCACTGCACTGGATAGCCACGATTCCCCCTTTCCCACGTTTCACTGGTTCCCAACAGATTAAACTATCTGTTTAAAGCAATGTAGGCTTTCTCATCCACCCTCCTCCAAACTTCAAGCCTCTGCCCACTGCTAGATTTGAAGCCAGAGACACATTTTTTAAAAATTTGTTTAGAGTACCACCCACTTGCAGGTGCCCAAATCTGTATTAGTTTTTCACTTCTATATAACAAAATGCCAGAAAGTTAGAACTGAGATAAATACACGGGACAAGTTATCCACAGGTTAGCTCATTCCTCTTCTCAGGGATTTACCAGGCAGAAAGAAATCGAATGTGTGCCAGGATGGCATGATCATCTCTATGTCCTCACAAGTTGGCAGAATTCATTCCTGGAGGTTTAAGTCTCTGGATTTTGATGATTATTGGTTGAGGACTTTTTCTGAATTTTAGCAAATATAGAAAAAATTAAAAGTAATAAATGTAAGTCATATAGAAAAATGTAGAGAAAGGTTAGAGGTAACACAACACCAAGCAGAAGTTGCAAGGAGTACAACTATTTAAATATGAAAGATAGCAAGAATGTAAATACTCTTTGAAGTTCAATAGTGTAAAAATTATTTTTTCTTAGGATCTTATCATTTTGGTTAAAATCTGACAAAATAATCCTTTTGGCTTTCTTGGGAGAAGTATTTGTGTATTAAACCCTCATGATTGCACAAGGTTATATTTGTTTATTTAAAAATAGTAACTCAGTTAACTGAAAAAGCAACAAAAAAGAAATTGAAATTGAAGGTGGGGAAAAATCATAACTAGGTTTAAATATTAAAAGTCAAAGGAATGCCATAGCTGGCTTACAGATAACTTGTCTCCCATGATGAGGGAGGTGAGTTTATTCTTGGCAAGTAAAGAAGGAAGGTGATTGAGTGTAGTATCTTCAAAATATATTTTTGAATAGTTCTTGGAAAACAAATTGTTTTAATGGGAGGATTTTTTACTTAGAGAATGCATTTAGCAGTATGCTCATGAACTGATTGCTTTTGGTAAACAAGCAACAAAATTTATATAAAAGCACGAAATGTTATCTCCCAGCAAAATTTCAGATAAACATCATAATTATCTGACTGTAACATGGGGACTTGTTCTATGTAAGTACAGTAAACTAGCGAAATCACTTAAGAACCTCATATGCTAAAGATGAAGCGGGACCTTGGGAAGAGATAGTAAGAATTCTGGACAAATCCTGCTTCATCTGTGCTCTAGATTTCTTAGATATTTGAAATTTAATCAAAGCTTCTTCATGCTCACTAAATCCTACATGTAGTTCTGACTTAGCTATCTACTTCTGTGTCTAAGTCCAGAGACCCTGGAGGATCATTAAAAGTGCAGATAATTTAAATTTTGTTTCAAAAGGCTTGATGGAATTTTATCATATTTTTATTCTGAGGGGAAAACATCAGAGAGTATGGGAGAAAAGCCAAACGGAATATAATTAGATCAGCATGTTACAAGTGAAGTTAGAAATAGGTTTTGTATACCAAATGAGTGAATTTTGAAAGACTCCAAAAAGAAAATGGAAGAGGCGAAGGCCAATGCAGTAGCTTCTGGGTCATTTTTTGCAATTTCATAAACATGTATTAAACAATGGGTTTACACATTATCTACAGAAATAAGAAAAAATGATATTCCCAGGTGATATCTATTCTCCCAAATTTATTTTCTTCCTCCTCCTCCTCCTCCTCCTCCTCTTCTTCCTCCTACCCCCTCTTCCCCCTCCCCCTCCTTCCCCTCCTCCTCCCCCCTGGCCCTTAAACTCAGTGCCTGGGCACTCTTTGAATTTCTTTTGCTCAAGGATAGCACTCTACCACTTGAGTTACAGCACTACTTCTGGACTTTTCTGTTTATATGGTACTGATGAATCAAAACTTCCTAGTCCCCCATTCTCCCAAATTTCTTTTTTTTAATTTAATTTAATTTTTTCCCCAAATTTCTGATGTTAAGTCTGAGTTTTGACCAAAGACACTGAGTATGAATTACCATTTGAGATGATACTCATGTAGTAAGCCCATAGATTGAATTTGAATATTAATAGATTTTCATTAATACATGAAGTATTAAAGGAAATCAGGATTCTGTGCTAATAGCTATCTACACTGTTGTAATTGGTAACCTTAGTAGGCTAGTATTTTGTAAACATATTTGTGAAAGTGTAGTTTATTTACCATACAATTCCTAATTAAGTCTGCTTTTAGTGGGTTAGGGCTTTTAATATACACACTAATGTTATTCAAATAATACATGTCTGCTTCATTTTTATTTATTTTTTAATTTAATTTTTATTGTAAAAACCACATGTTTGTTTTAACATCCTTGTTAGAGAGGGAAAATAGATATGATAAATAAAATTCAGTCATATTTAAATATTTTATTGTTAAATTTCCATAATAAACTATATATGTATCATATAGTAAACTATATGATATATAATACATGCATGTGGCTCAAACTTCTAAGAGCTTAGGATCTCTCTTATTAGCTAATCACACAATTTATATCTTTATTAGTAACTTTTATTTCTCTATTTCAATTTATTGATATTATTCCAATTGAGCCTCAGAGTCTATGTACAGATGCACTATCCTTGGAGGTATGTGAAATTTTTATAACTGCAAATGAATGGAGAGAATGGGCAGAAATAACAATATATTGCTTCTCAGGACAGGCCAGCAATATGGTTTCCACCTCAGAATCCTACAACACCCAAGTAAGAACTCTGACTTCATTGAGCCCGACAAGCTGTGAGCAAGGTCAAATGTACTTCAATATGAACAAGTCATATAACTAAATGAAAGGAAGAGGAGTTGTCCGTTGATACACCTCATCTCATTCTAGTTTCAGACCATCTGGCAATAGTGTCAGGAAAGTGTATAAGATAGAAGAATCCATCCAAAACTTCCTTCAATTGTGGACTGAAGAAATCATAATAAATAATAAAATTGAAACAGGAGTGTGGCTCAAGTTGTTTAGCACTCACCTCCCATGCCTGTGGCCCTGGGCTCAATCGCTAGTACTGAAATAAATGTATACATGTGTCCGTACATCCAAACATACATATTAAAGTAATGGTCATGTTTAAGAAACCAATTTTGTTTAGTTATGTTGTTATATCAGAAGAAGAATCAGGAAATCTCTTTTATCCTCAGACTAAGCTAGTTATCACTTTGGATAAATGATCATTGTACTAACAGCAGAACTTAAATACTGCATCTTTGGTTGCTCAACTAGCCAGAGCTTGGTAGCAATTTGGAATGCATTGAAATAGACTGTAGTTTGTCTGTGCTGGAGCTGATAACTATTCTAGACACTGGATTGTATTTCCTGCCCAGAGGGCTCATGTCAGTATGACATTCTGAAGGCCTACAGATGCTCCATTATCAAGCCTGATATCCTCCAGTTAGAAGTCTGATGTCATTGCAAAGATGATGCAACAACAAGCATATAAACTAAAGATGTGCCATTATTTCCATACATTGAATCACTCTCACACAGCTAGCCTAGTAGGACAATGGTAAATGGTCTGCTCAGGAATGATAACTTGGGAGTGCTGTCTTTTAGGATGTGATACATGCAAGACTAAATTTATGATTGTTATGTTTGGTGCTATGCACTTTATATTTAGAATGCACAGGTTTTGTACTCAAGGTTAGGAATAAGATTGGATTCCTCTCACTTCCAGTCACCAGTGTGTGAAATTTATGTTAGCTAGGTATGCAATTTTACACTGTGCCAGATTAGATATCCCAGCTCATTAAGAGAAATATGCTTCAGCTCTGAAAACCTGTGAAGTCTGTCCCACTTCATAATGACAGCGAATTCAAAATGCATTCCAACTCAATTAATCTTCCCTAAGCATTATTGAGCATGGGTTTATATCTTATAATATTTAAGAACAGTTCAACTCTACAAAGACATATTACCATTATTCCTTCTTCTTGAAGCAAGCTAATAAATCTGACTTTAATTCCACATGACTCTGATGAGCTGAATCTATGGAGATTACTAATATATTTGAGATTTTTAATAAAAATCGGCACCTGGAAGGTATAGGGGGATGTTATCTTCTCCAGCTGGTGCCTAGGAATCTTGAGTCACACCATTTGAGTGAATAGTTTTGCCTGTAAATAAAAGCATACAATTATACCTGAGCATAGTTTACATACATCTGGAAATTCCACTTTATACTAATTGTAAATGACAGTGATATTCATACTATGCATATCTAATATGACATTATCTGAAAAAGTAATTCTTTTGTATGTCGAGTGCTTTTTAGTACAGAACTTGAAGAATAACCACTATACATCACTTTTAAACTGAATAATTAGCACATTTTTAGTTGAAAGCATTTTTGGTGCCATCTGCCTTACTTGTGGCTATAACGATCGATGAAGTATCATCTGAACAGTTCCTCCTACAAAAACCAGAAAAAGGGCAACAACAGTTACAGAAGCAGCAGGATGAATACCAGCTGTTTGTGAGATTTGTTCAGACTCTCCTGGGGGGTCTGAGACACCTCTGCTTTTAGAAGTAGCTGTGATTCTTCCAGTCCCCTGAGAATTTCAAGGGACCGACCAGACTATCGATACTTATTGCAAATCTCTAGCATTTCTACATTATCCGCACTTTTGGTGATAGAAAGACAAAATAATCACACTTAAGCCATGTTCATAATTATATTTGAAGCATTATATTTGGAAAGTTCCAAGTTTGTTTTTTTTTGTATTATAGGATTGCAGAAAAATGTTAGAGTTAAATGGATTTGTACAAAATCATAAAGAATTTGTACAAAAGCATTCAGAATTCTAATTCTGAAAAAGTAAACAAGCTGGGTATGGTGCCACATTTGCTAGAGGACAGCAAATTTGTAATGGGGCTACATTGTGAGACCTCGTCTCAAGAAAAAGAAAAGCCAGATGAATATTCACATTGCATTGAAAAGGTTGACATTTATTCATAAATTCATGTTTATTAAAAAACAGTTGACAATTAAGTATAAATGTACTTTTACTTACTTCATACAGTCTTATTTTTTCTTTTTTTGCATTTAGGAAACCCAATCAATAAGATATGAAGTAACTTTTAAGAAGACATGCACCACATTAAGCTATCTGTGTTTGTATGAAATATGTGTGTTCTCTTTCCATATTATTACTATAAGTTATTAAAATTTTAATAAGTGAAATTAAGTTATAATGAATATATCCAGTGTCATCTAGAATTCTACTTTTGTCTCTCTGATTTCTGTTATGATATAATGAAGGTCCAGCTTTATTTTGTACTTTCTCTTGCTAGAAAATTGCTTTTGTACATCCTAATATGGGAATTAAAAAATCTCTATGAGGAATTTAATTTTGATCTTTTATAGAAATAGTATAAACAATACGTTCTGAGAAAGGTAAATTGACCATGACTGTTCAGACAACACATAGATTCACACCAGCTATCACCACTCCAGGAGTCAAGCATCACATTACAGAGCTGGTATAAGAACAATGAAGTAAATGGAGTGAACAAAGATAAATGTCAAGTTCATTTTTGTGTGTGTGTGATATCCTCTCTGGTAGTATCCAGATATTTAAGTAAAAATCAAGTACTGAATTATTCTTGTAGATTTTATACTAAGTATATACTCCATGTTAAACTATATCCTGACTATATAGAAGACATATTTCTAATGATAAGGGCTTATTTTCTACATTTGAAGCAGTGATTTTTATGGGTGTCAAATAAGTATTGTACTAAGAAGTGAATTCAGTTCCTCTATGTATAATACTTATTATCCAAAAAAATGTGTTACCACATTTTACTTAGATGGAATGTCAGCTAATAAAAATGTGAACACTGTCATTCTATCACCAATACATATTTTGAAATCTACATTACAATTTTATTGATTTGAAGTGCAGGGATAAACATTGCATAGGAATTCAGGGGGAAGTATTGTAGCTTTGTGTATACTAAGATAAATATATATAATTATTTTATAATTAACCTATAAAAGTTTATGTGATATATTAAAATGTTTGAGCCACGGAAACATATATCTATCTACATATATATATATATATATATATTAAGAATTTGTTATCACAAAACTATTAGGTTAGGATAATGAATTTTTAAATTTTGTATGTAAATAGTTAATAAAACTTTAGATAGTAGAGTTATAAAACTACAATTTTGTCATTTTATTACTTAATCCAAGATTTAGCTCTAAAATTTTGAAGCTAACAAGAATTTAAAGAATATTTTAGGTGGGTAAAATTGGTTATTTTATGTTTAGGCTCTACAACAAGGTAATTTTTGCCAAGATAATTTCATGAATTAAGCCCAAATTATTCATTTGGGCTTAATTTTAGTAAGTCACGAGTTCACACTTAATAATCTCAGGCCAATAAGTTCTACCACAGGTCTGTTGCTATCCTGGGTTCACTGGGGAACATCTTTGAGCAGACACTGCCAATTCACAGATATATTCAATCACCACATAAATGGCAAGGGGGCAACAAACTAACTTTTACCTTAAGGTTATAAACATTTGCAGGCTCATGTAACTAATTCTGGGGATGGTGAATTCCTTTGGAGAGAATATATTTTTTCTAATTAAACTTTTAGAAAAATAAG
>NW_012267221.1:33303098-33366880 GCF_000151885.1 Dipodomys ordii | reverse complement strand
CAGGAGGCAGAAAATTGAGGTTTGAAGCCAGCCCAGGCAAGAAAGTCTGTGATATTATTATAAAAAAAATCTCATTAAGATGGATTTCCATATCACTTTATATTGCAATTCAACCTGCTCCCTGGGCCTCTAAGACCTCCCTCTCCAGTTCAGTAGGTGGATCACTCACTTGCTTTTTGGGCTCTCACAAATGCCTCAAATTTAGGTGTATTCCAGGTTGACCCATTGTAACAATGAGTACAAGACACTATGTTGAAAACAGACATTACAACTTGGGGGAGGGAGGAGTAGGGGAAGTGGGGAGGGAAAAACAAAGGAGGGAGTAACTGCTCGTTAAGAAATGTATTCATTACCTTACTCATGTAAATATAACCCTTCTGTACAGTATCTTTACAGTAAAAAATTAAAAGTAGGTGTTTCCTGATAATCATAACCCTCTCTCTAAATAAACACATATAAGTCAATTTCAGTCAATATTATCATGTAACTTCACTTACAGAACACATTTCTTGGACACACTGCTATTTTTAATTTAGCCACAGATAACACCTTCTTTGCTTCCTATAAATCAGTACCCTTAAAAATTAATTGTTCACACACACACACACATGCACACACACACACACATATGCACACACACACACACACATGCACACACGCACACACACACACACACACACACAGTGCTTCACATCCTTATTCCTGTAGTAAACACAGTGCTTCTAAGAGAGGAGTATTCCTCAGAAACAACCTCAGGTGTTTTTCATGAATGCATAACCATGTAAAACCAGCATCCTTATTTCTAAATATGGTTTTAAAATTCTCCTTACTAACCATATTTTAAAACTTTCCATTTAAATATTTGCTTATATCTTTCTCTGTATTGTTTTTAAATATCTATTTGCTTCCTAATGTCTATACTTACTTCTTTTATTGACAAATATCTTTAAAACCAAGCTGAGAGTTATTTTACTCTAGTCCAAGTATGTTTTCATTGTGGGAAAGGGTAGTATACCCTATTGTGTCTTGGCCACAAGATCTGTTAACTCTTTAAATTTTCTGCAGACTATGTCTCCTTTTAAAATTTTATTGTAAAGGTGATGTACAGAGGGGTTGCAGTTACATAAGTAAGGTAATGAATACATTTCTTCTTGAATAGTTTTATGTCTTTATATTACTTTATTTCTCCATTTTTATTCATGTTAGTATATACTGGATTTATAAAAGTTAATAAAACATAAAATTTAGTCATTTTTGTCTCAATAAGATTATGTTTCTTCCTGCAATTTTTGGTCCTCCCAATGTTTTGTTTCATTCCTTGCTTTGTTTGGAGTCCATCGTGTTACATTTTAGATGAGTTCTTGCCAGCATCCACAGTATTCTAAATCCCTGTGTTTCCCACTTGTATTACTTGTAGCAGCATCCAGTAATCAGTGAAATTACCCACTTTTTCTGCTTTATATGTGGAATGTTTACTCCTAATTATTAAGTTAGAGAATGTTTCAGGCTTTAATTTAAAGTTGTTCTTCAAAACTGCTTTACTATGTATAAATATTGAGCAATTGCTTTGAAAGTTTTTTCCCTTTCTAGCTTCTTGTTGCTGATAAACTTTCAAGTGTTTTATTTGACAATATGCCTTACTCTACGGGTCTCTATTTAATTTATTTATATCTCAAGTACAATCCCATAATTCACTGTTACCCACTACTTCAGCAATAGGCTCACTATAAATTCAGTTAGGTAAAGTCTGTACATTTAAATCATAAAAAATTGTATTTTCAGATACATGTTTAATGGTTTTTAAAGTGTCAGTTGTAGTTACTGTTATAAAATTTACTATGCTTATTAATATGCTTTTATTGGTACCTATTTGTTCATATATTGGGATATAGTGGATCCAACATTTTCCACCAAAGACATACAAAAATGAAAAAGTACATGAAAAAAATGTTCAAATATCACTTAATGTACTTGATGAAACATCAACAATAATTGATTTTTATTAAACCTTAACTTTTGAATAAAAATAATTTTAATTGTCTATGAAATAAAGTGAAAATTAGAATGAGACCTCTTTTTCATATGGAAATATGTTAATTGTCTCCAAGGGGAAAAAACACTTAAGAAATGAACTAACATGAATAATTTTTTTCTTTTTATTAGGCAAACTATGGTTATTTAAACCTAGACATTGATGAAGTGAGCCTGACACTTCAAAGGAATCAATGAAGCTGTTTTACTAGTAACATAATATAAGCTTTTACACAAAAACAAGAACTTTGGAAAATATGTGCACTAAGACTTTGACAGCTTACTTTTCTTAATGAGACTGTTTTGAAGAAAACAGTAGTAATATTAATGAATGTGGGTTTTGACACTGTATAATAAAATATGCTAATGATTAGAAGGTCTTCATTAATCACTGACTCATTATATTTCAAGTGATCAATGCATTATGTTACAAAATCATTCATGAGTAATGCATACATTAGCATTATAAAACAGGCCAGTAGAATTCAATATAATATTGATATGGTTTTAGAATCTCCGTTGTGAGTATCCTTCAAGGATTCACCACTTGTTGAGTTTGATGAACCATATCAAATTATTATATATGCATAATATCAAACGACCACCAAAATAGCCTTCATTTATTCTCCTACCTTTCTGTTTAAAGGTGTGTTCTTAGATTCAGCTGAAGCAATTCAAAACAATGGTTCAGGGAAGGTAGAAAATTCAACTATCATGAAACCAAACATGAGAGCAATTTACAAAAGTATAAAAATTTTCTCTTTAGTATTGTAAAATTTTCACATAGTAGTTATTTTTATAAGAATATATACATGATGTGGATAGAGAATGTTTCTAATTTTTAAAATTATTGAATACAGAATTTAAAAACTTTTCAATTTGAATTTCATTGATAGCACTTCTCATGCAGATAGTTTCATGGTCCTTAATTCTTTGTGAATATAGGTTCATGGATATTTTTAAAAAATCAGTATCATTGAGACTCTCTTAGAGTTCAGAAAAATAACTTAGGAATTATGAATCTAAAATAAAAAATGTATATAAGAGGAAATATATAGGGTTATGTATGAAGAAATGATAGTTGTTAAAATTAGCCAATATTCTATATTTTATATGTATTTATTTATAGTCAAAGGTTATTTATTAATAAATAATATAGCAAGTAATATATTTTATAAAATATTCCAAAAGCATATCTGATACAGTTGTGTTCATCTTGTTTGAAGCTTTAGTAGAACTATACAATTCATGTAGGAATGAATAGAGAATATCTTAGATATTTACCCCATTAGTCTCATTCATGTAAAGTTTATCAGCCAATCCCATTCATACCAATACATATAAGATGTGTGCTCAATGTTCAAACAGGTTAAAGAAGGATTTCGTTTATATTTACATAGAAGTAAGGAAGATATGGTGCTTGCAGCCCTCATGAAAATGTGAGGTGCAGAAAGAAGGAACCTGGGGAAGAATTCTGCAAGATAATGTATCAATGATAAAAAAGGTCATTGTCAATTGAGCTACACTCAAGAGTCTTTGTAAAAGCAGTGACATACAACTGAGATATGAAAAATATTTAGGAAGGGTATATATAGAGAGGGAAAATTACAGATAGACCAGAAGTAAACAATGCTATTAGAAAGTTAGAGAATTTTTAAAGAATCTGTAGAGAGAAAAGTTACAGTGGCCAATAAAAACATTGAAGAGTTATCGTACACATCGTGAAATTTTACGTCAGATTCAGTTACCAAATGGAAACCACTAATATAAGGTGTAATTTGAATGGCATCTATATTTAAATTTAAATTGTCCAGTAAAACAAAAGAGGCAAAGAGAACTTTCTCTGTCTTCTTTATTCTATTCGATCTCTTGATGGATTGGGTGATGCTCATACACATTAGGAGTTAGATCTTTACTCAAAACAGAGTGCTTCTCTTTCAGAAACACTGACATACACAGAACTAATGCTTTACCAGGCATCTTTGTCATTACTTAACTTCAGAAAGTGGATGCATACAACTCCCTGTGCTTTCATGGAGTCAAAGCATGACATTAGAGTGATTTTGTTGGAGATTCATAACTGAGAAACTAAATTGACCTAGAATAAATCAGGTGGTAACAATGAAACATTAAAATGTGAAACATCGGATAGTCTTAAAATATAAATATAAAGGCCCCATGTGTAGAAAAAAGGAAAACAGGAATGCAGTATTTTAGGATGCTGAGTGCCATACTTGTACTGCATTCAAGAAAAGTTAACTATATTACTTTTCTATCGCTTGAGAAAATACATAAGCAGAAACATTCGGGTACGAGGGAATTGAAAAAAAATGTTTGGGAGGTGATTTACTGGAAAATTCAAGGACTCATTGCTGGCAAAAAATGAAAGTTAGATCTCTTGATTTTATCTAAGAGGTGAGAATAAGCATTTGGACAGGAAGCTGTCATTGGTAAAGAAATACTACCCATTCATTTTAGCTAAAGTATAAAAAGATTATTTTATGGTAATAGTCAATTTTACAATCAGATATACAATGATCAGGTAGATAATGGTCTGGTTAAACATGGTCAGCTAGTATGATGGTCAGGTACACAAGCGTCAGGTACTCAATGGTCTTGTATTTGTCTTTTTCCACCAGTCACAAAAAGATGTCTAATTTATCTTGATACCTGTTTAGTAGGAAACACAATAGTCTTCTTGATGAATGTCCATTTTGTTCTCACTTTTCAGTCCTCTCATTTTTTGGAGCGTACAGCAATCTTAGGGTCCAGTTTTGCATCATCACTATTTTCTGTTGATCAAGTCTCTGAAAAATGTGAATTATAATCGGATTTAAGACTTTCCCTTCTCTGTGTGTGTGTGTGTATGTTGGTCTGTGTGTGCTTAAAATTTAGATGTGATAATTGTTAAAAGGTAGTATTTGAAATTCTTGTAAGAACTCATCAATCAACTATAATTTGAACAAAAATCAGAAACAAAATTATCAGCCTATGTAATTAGCTTTCAGTGTCAAAACCCTAACCTTAGCCATGAAATTGTTTTCAAAATCTGTCTAGGTCTCTTCTAAAGAGCTGTGGTCTTTTTTCATTATCCCTGGAAAGCCTATGAAAGTACAGGATATGACTGAGTAGCTGAGTACAGCTGATTATATATTTAATCTAAAGTAAAAGAGGAGACCAGAGAATCAGGACAGACATTTGTGTTTACAAATCTTCTACTATGTGTTAGAAGGTTTGTGCTTTGGTTTATAGACTATTGGAAACCTTTGTACATCACCTTTACAATAATAAAAAGGAATATATTGCATTTAATGAAATGTCTTCAAAGTTTTCATTAAGCCTTTACACTAATGGTAGAAGCTTGCTGGGAAACAAGATAATGTTGCAGTGTACAACCAACCTGGTTTTCATGAAATGAAAACATGTCAAAATGGGATTATTGATTAGCGTTTTAATCTGCCAACGATATGGAAAAATGAGTGTATTAAGTATGACTGTTATTTGAGTTATCTTCAGGAATAATTTAACTTTACCTTATCTAATAGGAATAGAATAATGAACATGATAACAATTAAATACTGACATATTTATGTAGAAAAATAATATTAATAATAAAAGGATAAAGGCCAAATACATTTGATATAACTGTTATGTACTAAATTTAAAATGCATATATATAATAATAAAATAATTTTCTTTTGTGTAGTATTTTACTTCTAAAATTTATGATAAGTAGAAGAGACATGCTGTGGAAGTACCAACAGTGTCAATAAACTAAAAGATAGAGAGGGATGGGGCAATGTCATTCTTTCTGATGGAGGCATAGAATTCCATTGTGTATATATACCACAATGGTATCCATCTACTGAGGGGAAATGAAAAGACTTGGAAAAATGTATATTAAGTGAAGTAAGCCAGGCCCAAAGAAACATAGGTCCCATGGTTTCCCTCATTTGCAATAACTAGTATATGTCTAGGACAAGCAGAAACAGTCAGATAAGTTGATGTTAGGCTAAATGAACCTCAAGATAAGGACTCAAATGGTTTTTCTTTCATGTGATTGTTTCTAACACATTTATAAGATTATTTCTTTGTTGCTTTGTATGTCCCTCCCTCACAGTATAACTCCTGTTTACACTGTATTTGATGTTGGTATAATTTGTGGAGGGGAAGGGAAAATACAAATTGTTTAAATAGGGATACAGGTGGACCCATTGCAACAATGATATGTACAAGACCTTATGTCAAAAAACGAACTTTACAACTTTGGTGGGGGGGTGGGGTTTCGGGGGAGATGGAAGGGCAGGAATGGTAAGGGGAAAAAAGGAGGAGGCAACAATGCTTGATAAGAAATGTACTCATTACCTTGTTCATGTAATTGTAACCCCTCTGTACGGTATTTTCACAATAAAAAAGTCTCTGAAGGAAAAAAAAGAGAGGGATGGAGAGAAAGTCAGACAAGGAAGTAATTGCCTTCTCAAGCATTTGATGTTAAATGTTTAGACTTTATTACATTGTTTTTGTTCATGCTAATTTTTGTTAAACTAATCTCCTATTCAAACTGATTTTTATGAGGGAATTGAGAATTATGTTCTTTATATCATGGTCATAGACTTGACTAAAATTTAGTTAAGATAAATGATGACATCTCTCTGTCCTCAAGTTCATTTCTTATAAAGTAGTGAAAACTTAAGAACATCATGAAGAATATCACAAGCCCACACAAAGTTTGCTTTAGATCTTATATTTTGGCACAAATTTAGTTTTAAGGAAAAAGCAAATATAACTCACATTTGCTTTTTGAAATATCACACTTATTTCCTGTTCAGAATGATTGTAGATGAAGTCCAATTCTTCACAGGTATAGGAAGAATAATTACATGGCAATCATCCAAAATATCTCATGTGACTAAAATAAAATTCTCAGTTTTTTTCAACACCATCAGCATATGAAAAAATTTCAAAATATCCTTAAAGAAGTTCATCTTTCATATATATGAAAAGACTTCTCCCATTGTTCTAAATATCTTTTGTTTGTACACTTAATGACAACATTCTCCAAGATGTCCTTGAAAGTGTTCTTTCAATATTATACAAAGCAACACTTCCCCTCCTCTTACAAGCAAATAGTACACACATTTTGTGTTGCAGATGTTCTGTATAAACAACATTTGTGTTGGTGCCAGGAGACCTGCATTCAAATAACATGTACTCACATTGCTGCTAGTTGTATGACCTTAGTCAAATCACAGCATTCTTATATCTACAAGTTTTATTCTTTCAGAAAATGAAATAATGTTTCATATAGTTGGTGAGAAACATGAAAGTGATAAAATATTTGAAAGCATAAAATACTTTTATCTTAATGCAGATCTTCAAGTACAGCTAATATATTATGATTTTGTTTTTTGTTACCGTTAATTCTCTAGTTTATAATGTGAAAATCCAGATCTTTCTGAAATAAACATTTAAGAATGTTAATAAAAAATCCAGATCTTTCTGAATTAAACATTTAAGAATGTTAATAAAAAACATGACCATGTTTTTTGACCTCAAAAATGTTTCAGCTGACGTTTCCAAAGTCAACACACTATATGAACTATCATATCAAAATAAAAACATGAATAGATTGACAGAAGGACACTATATGTAAGAGGACTGTATATATGGGGTAAGTGTTCTAGCTATGTGATCTGTAGTATATCAGGATGAAAGAAAAGGGATTCTTGCTTTTACAGAGAGAAGCAAATACTAAGTTAGAAATATATACAGGGGAAAGTAGTAAGCAAGGGGTTGATCAAGGAACTGCACAGAGAATTGTCCTTTGCAGTTAGCTGATTGTTAGTAGAAGCCTTTAGGGGCCATTATGCTTCAGCCCTGTGAGCAAACTTTGGGGTAATATGAAGCTCAACAGTCTAGGAAAATAACAAAAAATTGACTAGAATTCAATTGGTTATTTGGTGAACACTTGTACCAACACAAGAGTAATAAGCATAACTTTGACGAAATTTTCTTTTTCATCATATTGAGTACCTACAACATGAAGTTTTCTTCCTTGCAAGATAGCCTAAATGCACATGATCTCTGAAGTATAAAAATGAAACAAGTATGATTGCTCAATTTGTAAAAGTTTTAATAAAATATAGCCAAAGAACACATTATAGGAAAAATTAGATTTTAGTTAAGGAAAATGGAATAAAAGATAACAGCATAAAAATGCCTGTCTAAAGTTTTTCCCAAAATTGAAATTTCAGTTATCTTCCACTCTTGATCCATGAAGACATGTCCAGACTGAGAGATATAATCAAGACAACTATTCCAGGAAACTTTTCTCTGGTCTTGATAAGAAACTAGAAAATAAAGTAAGAGATTCACAGGACCAGTATTTAAAAACTAGTAAATCTCATAAGGGAGAACCACTGAGGGCTCAGGTCTTAGAGACTTCTAAGGACGTCCTCATACTTCAACATTCCAAATACCTTAAGATTTTCTAAGGAGGATGATGGTTTCATTCATGTACTATAACTAAAGATTGGTAGACAGCACTGAACAATGCTGTCTATCTCCGTGTGATCTGATCGAAGCTGACAGAACTGCCAGCAGCTATGGTGAGATTCTAGGACCAGAGTTTACTCAGCCTTGAATCATGCTGAACTACTGTAACTTCAGGCCAGTAGGTAATGAAATGTGGTTCCTGTGCAGAAAAAGCATCTAGTAGCCAGCAAAAGAAATAATAAACAGAACAATTAGTAGAGGTTTCTAACTCAAAAGAACTGTTGAGCTGATAAATAACAAATTTTAGAGATCAGTTAAAGATGTCAGTGTATACAACAGAACAATAACAGCAGCATCTATTCACAGCTTTATACACTTTAAAAAGTCTTATACCTTTAAGAAACCCTTTTTGAAGATGATCTAAAGAAAAAATAGTTGCTGAGATACGAATAAATGTCCTTAAGGCCACATGGAATAAAATATGACAAAAGTTCCCATAAAAATACAAATGTGTACACTTATACCAAGAAAAGTCTTGTTCAACAAGGTTAGAAACATAGTTTCTTTTGAACAGGCAAAAATAGTGGGAAAGCGTTCAATGGATATTGATTCTCATGTATTATACTAGGGAATAGAAACACAGTAAAATAATGTTTATAGGTGATTTAAAGAATAGAACATAAATATGAGAATCATTTATCATCCAGGAGCTGGTGGCTGAAGCCTATAATTCTAGCTACTCAGAGAGCTGAGGCCCAGAGGATTGTGGTTCAAAACCAGTCTTTCCAGAAGAGCACTGGAGATTCTTTTTCCAATTAACCCACCCACTCCCTGAAAAGATGATCTGACAGACAGGGTGGGTCAAATAGTAAATAGCCAGTTAAGCATATTTAAAAACTAGTAAAGAAAAGAGAATTGTTCATTAGAATACAACGCTCTTCACTTGCTAGGTACTCATTTCAGGTATTGCATAATCAATTCATAAAGGCCAACAAAAGTCGGTGCTTGAGAAAAGATTTACTCAACAAAAGACAAAGGCAGCAATAGAAGTGAAAGAACATACATTAAATTGATTAAGTGCTGACCTTTACCTTATTGTATATGCACAGGTATTCATACACATATATGTGTTTATGCACTATGTATGTGTCTATATAAAAAGGGTCAAGAGGAGCTCGGCGCCAGTGCTCACACCTGTAATCCTAGCTACTCCAGAGGCTGAGATCTGAGGATCGCGGTTCAAAGCCAGCTGAGGCAGAAAAGTCTGTGAGACTCTTATCTCCAATAAACCACTCAGAAAAAAAAAAAAACAGAAATGGTGCTGTGACTCAAGTGGTAGAGGACTCACCTTGAGCTGAAGAGCTAAGGGACAGGGCTCAGGCCCAGAGTTCAAGCCCCATAACTGACAAAAGTAAAAAAGAGGATCAAGAGAATGGGAGAGAAGTGGGAAAGAAGTGGGAGATGAGGGTAATGAGGAGTGGATATAATCAAAATATACTATATATATATATATATATATATATATATATATCTCCATAAGATACAAAAATAGTACCCACTATTATGTATAATTAATTTTTATGGCAAAAATTGAAAACAAAAGTCAAGAAATAAACTGACTAAATTAGTAGAACAGGCAAAGAATAGATTAGTTTTAACACAATTAGTTCATATATGGGAACAGATTATTTCACAAAGAAATGAGGATTATATTGAATTATATTTATCTATTCTAGTTGCACTCCCAAAGCTTCTGATGCTTACACATCTGGAACACTAAAATTATACATAAGAATGACAGTAAATCAGGAATGTCATATTTATATTGGGAATCATCTTGTTAACTTAATTATACTTTATTATCCTACTGCTACTATATGAAATAAATAAGGAAGGCTTACTTTAATCCAGAGGAGAGTTGTATTCAGCCTGAACCTCATTATGTAGTTTCTAGTGGGGGCTCTCACATGATGAGAAGTATCTCACCATGTCATGACAGATAGTCTTCTTGCAGGTGAAGCACAAAGGGAACACATGCCATGGACGGCTAGAGCCAGAGAGGTGCAAACATGTATATGTCTATGTGGTTCTCTACCTATTACAGAAGTGCTATTATAATTCAATCATAGCTTACTCCAATGGCCAATCTAACCATAATCACTTGCTGGACCACGCAGTACTACTGAGTTCACGTTTACCTCCTCCTAACCATTAAATATAACGTGGGGATTAAATTCTTACATGAGTTCATGGAGCAAAGTAGAAATATATGCATATTCCCTGCTATAATTTGTATGCATGAAAATTTTGACTAGAGTTTCATGTTTCAATTATATGAAAGTTTTTTAAAAATGTTTTTTCTTTGTTGTGATTGTTTCTAACATATTTATAAGATGATTTCTTTGTTGCTTTGTATGTGCCTCCCTCATGGTATAACTCCTGTTTTCACTGTATTTGATGTTGGTATAATTTGTGGAGGGGAAGAGAAAAAACAAATTGTTTAAAAATGTAACAGTTATTATTAAGTCCTGGAACTGTTTTCAAATCGAAGGGATTATCTGTGCACATTAATCTGTTGAAAAATATCGATCCAAACAGCAAGATTTTTATTTTAAAAAAAACAGCACCTTGGTAATAACCTAAGATATTTTTATGTGAAAATATTTTCAGGAAACCTTCCCATTGTGAGTGAGAAGTACTTGTGCTTGGGCTTTAGGATGAATCTTTATGGAGGACTTGGTCAGCATTACAGATGATATTGGATCTGTTCTTGCTGAAGTCAGCAATTGCTCTAACTGCACTGTTGCCAGAGGCGATCTGTTTCCTCTCTTGTTCTTCATCTCCTAGGCATCTGACACTGACAGTCACTTTTCCTTCTGGAAAGGTTTTTCTCTCCTGGAATTCAGTTCTTCTTGTCATTGTCATTATTATTTCTACAGGATTTTGCTAGTTAGCCTGAGCTGGCTAACTTGTGATTCTCCTGCTGAGACCTCCTTAATGCTGGCACTATAGGCGTGTCCCCACCGCGTTCAGCGCCTCAGCTATTATGTTTATGTTTAGTCTTTTCTTCCTTTCAGAATGATCGTTATATAATTGTTATTGATCTTCTGCTTGCATATCTTTTCTTGCATGACTTCAAGAGTTCTAGTCAATATTTCTATCAGGGAGCAAGAGTTTCCTGTTTAGGGAAATATGTCTTGCTGGAGGTAAATCTTGAGCTCTCTATTCATACTTACGTGCACGCACGCACGCACACATGCACACACACAGAAATAAATTCTTAGGCTTCTGATTGTCAGAGAGTGCAGGGAAGAGTGGGTGCTGAGAGAGTAGAAGGAAGTAGTGAATGGGGAGTAGTGAAGAGAGCGTAGAGCAATGCTTAAAAAACGCTCAAAGACTAAGATGTGCAGACTGATTCATGTTCATTTTGATTTGAGTTAAATTCTACTTATCCTCTCTTTTACCTAGTTATGTTTTATTTTCAGAATCAGACATACTATTTTATCTTGCTTTATTTTGTTTGTTTTCCTGTAGTTATCAAAAGACAAGTACTTACTATATTTCCCTTTTGTGTCACTAAAAAAGTGCTTACAGGATACTGAAAAGAATTATGGCATGGAGCCAGAGTTGAACAAGTAAACATTTTCTATGAGTATGGAGAAAATTTGATTCTTCTTCCACAGACCTTCTGATTACCTTTATCTTGGCATTTGTTATATTCTAAAGACACTCTTCAACGTCTAGTGTTCTATGGGACTCAAAGCGTTTGAAAGTACAGGAATCATTCCCTTTGATGCTAACCTAATGCTCTATTTCCAAGGAGCAACCGCAGTACAGTGAAATTTTTTGGTCTTGTTTTTTAAAATATATTTTTACTTGTATTTATATTTATACAAAGTCTCTCGATGTTTCTCAGGCCAGCCTCAAATCCATTCTTCCTGTCTCCTCTGGGGTTGAGATTATATATACATATAACATATATGTATATATACATATATATATATATAACATATACATATACATATATACATATATATAACATATATGTATATATACATATATATACATTAACATTGGTTGCTAGTCATTCTTAGGTTAAAGGATAAACACTGACCAATTTTAAAACTTGGTCTCCTGGAGGCAAACTGCCAATCATATAACCGTATTCAAGAATTAGTGATAAACCCAGGTGTCTGCCACACAATGTCGTCATCATGGGTCCTCTTATGAAATTAACACTCTCATTTTTTTCCACTGTGCAATCTGTTATCATATACTTATCTTGTCTAAATTAAACTTTCTGATTTCACTAATCTTATTTAACAGAGTTATGGAAAGAATTAAATTATTTAATACATGCAAAATGAGTTAATGTTGAACTAAAGTAATTGGATTCCTTGGAAAGAAGTTTGCAGCAGGGAGAAATATTAAAACAGCTTTGGACAAATTTTGCTTAGTTCCCAGTTTCACCTGGAGCCAGCATGAAGCAGGCACTATTTATGTCTGAGGAGAGTATTGCTGAAGAAGTAGAAACACATTTTATTTTTATTCGAAGAGTCCAACTTTCATTTCTGAGGGCTTAACGTCAAATCATGTAGGCAGGTGGAAACAATGTGCTGTGCTTACTGGGCTGTGGATGGGGAGTGGTGGGTTCCAGGGGACCACAATGACCTTGGATGCAGCAGAAACTCTGAAGTGCCACTCCCCTAGGACTTCAGGCTTCCAACTAATCACGAAGAAAAATAAAAGCAGGGAAAACACACACGTTCATTAAAAAAAATAAAACACTCACTTTGTATTACGTTCTCTTCTGGCTTGGAAGAAGCAATGGAAAGAAAAACGTTTAAAAATCTGCCTGAACTGGATCCTTTGACTATTACTGGTAAGGAAAGAAATATATCTGTTATTCGCTCGTGGTAAAAGCCCCTTTCCTCTCACTTGTTGCAAAGATAGCTGCCGCATCAAATTGTTTTTCTGTAGTTTCTTCATTTGCATGAAAGACTATAACATAAATGAAAACTCAGGAGAAAAACTAAGCAGATTAATAGCCCAGGCAAGATGAAATTGTTATTCATTAAGTGCTAAGTAACCCAGCACCCACATTGTGTTTGTCTTACTCTATTTGTGATTTGAAAGTTCTAGTAGCAGAGTTAAAGGTCTACTATAAGCAAATAGATGAAATTACACTAGGATTTTCCCTCTTGCTTCTACTGGGTGGATATACAGTTATTCCTATAGTAGGAAAACTAAGGAAACTTTGGAAAATCATGTTCAAAAATCCAAATTGAATCATAATGAAACTCTCAACATATGTATGCTGTGCTTAATTTCCATGTAACTCCAAAGTTCTATTTGTCTAGTTAAGAATTAAACCTATTTTACAGAAGAGAAAGGAGAGGAAATGTACATGAAACTACTATTTTAGATTTTGTTCTTTCTATATTTTCTGATCAGTATCAGAAAATAAAAAGCAGGTTTTTTAAAAATCAAATATAGCAGGTAGAAAATGATAGATCTGCTTCTTCCTTCTGGAACCCAAGGTAATTACAAATGGATTGCAGCAGAGAAAAGCTCAGATTAAAGGGCACAGATACATAGTTGGGGGACTGCTAGTTAAATCACAGAGCCAGTAAAAACATCTTTTAGTTTGCTTCTTAAAGATAATCAGGAGAATTTGGGGCTTTTAAATTTTAACCTAGTTGTTTTTGCGTAGTTGTTATTAGTCAGATAATTTATTGGTAAACGTGTCCACTGTGTGCAATTATAGAATGCATTTACCTTTATATGCCAATTGTTCTTCTAAATACACAACATTGGCAATTACATTGCAATATTCCAAGCACTGAACAAAAAAAAATTCTTAATTTGACACGTACCTATAATCAAACCCTGGTGTTCACACAATTTGCTGCCTATACTTATTTTTTTTTCTTTATGTATTCTCTTGTTTCCAAAGAGACAATTAACAAAAAGAAAGCTATAGAATTTCTTCTCCATATACAATTCCAGATATCCATTAATATTTCATAACAAAGATATCCATTGTCCCTTACAGCCCTCCTTAGAGGGCATAAATTGGTTCCAGGCTTTACCAGGACTGTTCACTCTGGTGGCTGCCTAAGCAGTAATACAGTTTGGTTGTGGAGATCCTCTTGTCTAATGGTTGAGATTATCATTCATTAAGCTGAATCAGTTTCTGACATCCAGATATAAGCAGCTGTTAGTGGTAGTGGAAAACAAATAGAACAAAAAAGTTTCATTTCTTATAATTTAGGATGTGTTTCAGCAAAACATCTAGAGATAAAGCTCACAGATTACGAAGAATATCTTGTCTAGTTTTGAAGGGCTATGTGGGAAGCCTCAGTCTATAAACAGCTGCAGAGGACTCATGCATCCCAATTGGAAGCTTTTTAAGGAAATGCTAATTTTAGAGAGCAGAAATTGGAGAAACAAAGAAAAAGAGGGGGAGTTATAGAAAAATGAAGTTTAGGGGCTGGGAAGGTGGCTCAAGAAAAATGAAGTTTAGAACCTAACCTATACTAGCTTCAAGATACTTTAAACTAGTTAAAAAGATATTTAAACCTTATTTTCTATAATTATTAAATAGGAACACTCAAATTTAAATTATTATTGGGCATAAAATTGAAAGTCCTATAATTTCAAGCTGCATGTCATAAGTAGTTGATTCACATTAGTTTTAAATGAAGTTTAGAACAACATTCTCTAATAACTGTAGATATTTATTCACATTGCCATTTTGTTTACTCCTAACAACTGAGGGTAGACTCAATTACTATGTTTGCTGGGTAGTTTTAGAGCATCTGTAAGCATAGTTGTATGCAATATCATTCAGTATATTTTTATTAAACAATGAGGTGATTACTAACTAATTCTCATTTACTAAACTTGATTTTGTATTAAGTTCTTATAGTAAATACTATTTACTTTCTGCCGTATAAGTCCTATTTTAGAACATTATATCATAGATAATTATAATAAAATATGTTTTATGATATTATTACAGTGTGGGGCACTATTGAAAGTGATTAGGAATTGGCAAGTTTTGAAAATGCTTTTTTAAAACGTTGTGTTTATTACCAGACCTAATTTTTCTCATCGCTCTTTGGTTTACTGCTCTTGTTTCATGGAAAATTTAAAAGAAAGATGTGTTCTATTTAAAAAACCCAGTGTGTTGATGTACTATCAGTAACGTAGTGAAAAAACAACACTGGGGGGAAAATCACTTTTGGATCTCTTTGACCTCAGGGTAAAAGTCTAAATTGAAACCCTCAAAAAAATTACAACTATGATAGGAACATTGGGAACTAAACTAAGGCCCCAATTATGGATGTATTGTCACCTTGTGACCTGTGAAATATCTGTCACAAGTCTGGTCTTCCAGAGATGGGGAAATTTGTGGATGGACTCATGTTACAGGGTTTTTGGACAGTTCAACATTATCTTTGTGTATCACATTAGAGTGAATGCTTTTTCTTTTCTATATAGGCTTGAGGAATTGCTAAAAGGTCATTGTTGCTCACTTAAGATTGCTGTAATGACATAAACTGCTATAGGTCAGAGGCCACTGATGTCAACAGGCTTTTCTGAGATTGAAATTGGAGCACAAAATGATTGAGAAATTCTGAGTCCATGAAAATGAGTATTGCATAATTTAAAAGCAAATCTGACAACTAACAGCTGCTTTTCTATCCGTACTTGTTATAAAGAAAGCTCTTTTCAGGTAACTGCGTCCTTATCCCTCTCAGACAAAAATTCAGGAAGTGACAGAAATCAGAGTTCTACATAATTTTTACATGTAAGATGATGAAGAATAATGGTCATGGTATAGTCCCAGCATTCAGACACATGAAGCAAGAGGATTATGAATTTGAATCAGCCTGTGTACATGCCAAAATGCTGTTTTACAAACACCAAAAATAAAAGAGGGACTGGGGATGTGACTCAAGTTGTAAAGTGCTTAATTAGCAAGTAAGAGATCCTGACTCCAAACCCCAGTGCAAACATAAAAGGAAGAGGAAGAGTGATGGAGAAAGAGGAGAAAGGGAAGAAGGACAAGGAAGAGAAAGAGATATTTTTTTGTTATTTGCTGTCTGCAAATGTGGCCACACCACTGACTTTTTAAGATAGAAGAAGGCCCTGATAGGATCTACTTTTGTAGATTACTTCTGGCCCACAGATAATAATAGAAAAGCAGCAATAGCTATGGTTGTATATATACAGCCAGCCAACTCAGGGACAGTAGAATGAAAAATGGACTGTCTCTAAAACAGAGGTGCTATGTCATGAGCTGTCATGGTTGTGTTATCTACAATAAGTTCTGAATTCCAAAATTTCACAGGACAAAGCAGCAAATTAAACAAGATAGACTAATGTAAATAATTTCATCCAACAGGTGCATTCCCAAATAAAACATTTCCATCCCCTTACACCTCCCATATTTGCCATTTACTTTTTTGTTCTAAGTATGCTGGCCAGTACAGAAAGATGATAGAGGACACAAAAGAAGTACGGGCAAGATAAACATTGTTTACTTGCTGTTACTTTATGTAGAGACAATGAAACAAGGACTGGGATCTAGCAAGGCAAGACTAAATAAATAGAGAAAAATTGATTCTTAATGTTGTCTAATTGTATTTAAGGATAATGGATAAGATTCAAAATAGCATAATTTATATATGAAGTATAACTCTATACAGCAACAACAGATGAAAGACATTAAAGTATGAACTTTCAAAAGGGGATCTCATGGCATACAAACAGCTCTATGACAAGACCCTATCATTACATTACAGATCTATGGAAGAAACATTGGCCCTGACTAAACTGTGACTTTATTTTTACTACAAATAAATAATTCTCTTCCTTGGACTTTGAGTTACCAAAATGGAAGCAACGCAAGTACTTTTGCAGATACCATTTTTCACTTCTTAAAGTTTGGTGTGTTCGTTGTTGTTGTTTGGTGGCCCTAGGGTTTGGCACTCAAGGTCTTTTGCATACTAGGCAGTCACTTTACCATTTGATCCATGTGTCAAACCATTTTTTGTTATTTTTTTCAATAGAGTTTGACTTTTTTATGGCCTGGCCTATACTCTGATCCTGTTTACATTTTGTACATAGCTAGGATGACAGACAAACACCACTGTGTCTAGTTTTTTATTCATTGACATGGGATCCTGCCAACTTTTTGACAGGTGAGCCTGGAACCATAATCTTGTGGTTTCAGCATCTTGAGTAGCTTGGATTACAGATGTGAGACACTGATTACATGGCTTTTTACTTTGTAACTGTTCTATCAGAGTGATTTCTCCACTCTCCTTGTCAATTAACAAAGACAAAAATTAAATCATATTTTTATTATCTTCAAGTAGTTGTATAAAGAGATTACCAGTCAACAGAGCAGCTTATAACTATAGCATATCTTGGTTGATATTATTCCTTTTGTCATTCTCCTCTATAACTCCTAAGTCAAACCTCTCCTCTCAATTTTCCTAGTTTCATAAAAAAATACACTGAATATTATAACTGCAGTTCCCCCTCTCAGATTCTCTCTTCATTTGTCTATCCCCCTCTCTCTACTCCTTTCCCTATCCCTCCCTGCCAAGGTATGAAAGCTGCACAGATGCCCCTCAATAGATGAGTATATAAAAATGTGATATATAAACCCTACTGAATTTTAGTTGTCCATTAGAAAGAATGATATTGTACCACTTGTAAAAATATTGAAAAACCTGGAAAAAAATTATGTTAAGTGAAGTAAGTCAGTCCCAGAGAGACAAAAGATCTATGTGAGTTAGATGTTTTAAGGAATGGCACCATTTGAATTCTACCCTGTGTATATCATACTTCACTTAACACATTTGTACACATTTGCATATGATACCATATATGCTTACTTGTATATTCATAAATTAGTAACAGAAAATTTTAATGTCCAAAAATGAGAATGTATTTTCTTCTATTCTTTAGCATCAGCTCAATGGAGGAGATTTCAATTCCATTGGAAACTTCCTAAAACTGATGGTAAAATCATATTTAAGTTCAAAATGTGATTGTTAGTTTTTGTGTAGTAGTTGGAGATTTTTTGTCAGAAGATTATTTAAATTTTTAACTCCACTGTCTTTTAAAATGAACAACTTATTTGAGTAAGTCAAGCTCTTTAAGCAACTTAGTATAGTTCTTTACTCAATTTATGTAGAGATATTTTACAGCTTAAATTTATAGAAGAAAAGGAAGCTAGTTAAACGTAATACTTTACCTGGATTCAGTGATGGGCCCAGTAACTAACTAAGAGACTGAAGCAGAAGTGCTTGAGCGCAGGGATTCTGCTTTCAGCCTGGGCAATATAGCAAGGTTTTGTCTCAAAAACAATTCATAATGCTGAAAAAGTATTTCACTTCTATTTGAAAGGATCCATGCAAGGATCTGTCACATCTATATCAGGGAACCATGCAGAGGCAGGCAGGCACAGGAGAAAGATTATTACAACATTTATTACAGGAGTTATATTTGCTCCAGAGAGAGAGAGTGCATGGCAACCTCTGCTATCAAGGTAGCAGGAGGGTCTGGGGGTAGGAAGTGAAGAAGATGGGAGCTCAGGTGGGTCTAGGTGGAGAGAGGGAGGGGCCAGCTGTATGGCAGGAACTCCAGGGCAGGGAGGAGCTCAGGTCTGGGTGGGGCTGAGGACCAAAGGTGGGCATAATGCTTACATTACTCTGTTGTTTAATAAAAATAGGGTCTACCAGGCCAGGAGTTATGGGTGGAGGTCCTTTCTGCTGTAAAGGGGCAAAGTAGTCAGGGGTCTCTGCTTCATTGCTCGGCTGGGTAGCGTCCAAGAAGCATCTGTTTGACAGTGGTTGATAAAGGTTCTCCTTTTTCTATGACCATAGTTATCTGAAATGCAAGACACAATTAATAAAAGGCAAAATTGTTATTAAGACAATTGCTGTTGGCAGCCCAAGAGAGGAATATGCTATGGGAGGATTGGTTCCCAGAAAGGGCTATCAAAAACCTGAAATCGTGTTTTTTGTCTTGGATTGGAGACATAGCCTGATACCTGACTACAGGCATCCTGGAGGAGTAAGAGCAGAAGTAAGACTATTCCTACTTTAGGTTCACAGTAACCTGAGGAGGAGGTAGCAGAGATATTAAAGGTACCAGAGCCAACGGGTGTCATGGGCTCTTTTGGCTATTTCATGCTGGACTGGGGGCATCAAGGAATTCCTGAAGCTGGGGTCTTTAGGGTCTGGGTCTGCGCTGGACAAGGCAGGGTAGTGTAAGCGATGTCTACAGTTGCCTGAAAGAACAGGATGGCCGTGACTTGTTCCCAGGTGGTATCCTGGGCAGGGGATGTTATCCTATTGAAAGAGACTTTTAGAAAGATCAGGCAAAAAAGCTGACAACACATCAAACAAAAAGCTGACAAGGTGACAAGGTCAGTTAACATGAATGACATAGGAGAACACACATTGGCCATGGGCCAGAAACATTGCATTTGGCGTATAAAGCCCTGTTGTATCCCATTACAGGGAAGGTGAAAGAAATAACTGGACTCAGGGCAGGAAGGCAGGAAGGGGTGTCTAGGGTCTTTTGGGCAACTGGGTAGGGGAGAGCATAATGGACTGGTTGGGAGTACCAGTCAGAGGCTGCTATAAATACAAATAACAGGTAACAAATGTAAGACTAACTTTCTATCCAGTTAGAAGGTAGACAGGTATGGATATTAGGTGGGCAATAGCTATTTCTCGTGATCTCCTGGCTCTGATTAATTTTGAAAGGATGAGTGTAAAGTGACTCCATTGAGATTGTTATCTCCTCTTACTCCTCTTCCATAGTTTTCCATTGTCAGGACTGACTTTGTCCTGGTGGGTGGCTCAGCGTCTATTGCTGGGATAGGCTTTCCCAGTTGGCATTTACCAGTTTTGGACTCAAGGCCTGGTCTTTGTCCCTGAGCACTTCTGCTTGGGGCTAGTGCTCTACCACTTAGAGTCACAATGCCACTTTCAGCCTTTGGCTGGATACTTAGAGGTGAGTCTTCAGCCTGGCTCTGTGCTGATTAGCTGGGAGATGGAGTTTTAGAGGGATTTCTTTGGGCCCAGGATGGCTTTGAACTGTGGTAAAAGGAGTCTTCATTACAAAAGCCCTTTTTATTTCCAATTAAAGAAACAAGCAGATCAATGAGATAGAGGTTACCCATAATTTTTTAACAATTGACTAACAATTACTTGCCAGAGGGTTTTTTGTTGTTGTTGTTTTTTGTTTTTGTTTTTGTCGGTCATGGGGCTTGAACTCTGGGCTTGGGTGCTATCCCTGTGCTCTTCAGCTCAAGGCGAGAGCTCTACCACTTGAGCCACACCACCACTTCTGGTTTTCTAGTGGTTAATTGGAGATAAGAGTCTCATGGACTTTTCCTTCCCGGCCTGGCTTTGAACCATGAGCCTCAGATCTCAGCCTTCTCAGTAGTTAGGAGTACAGGCATGAGCCATTGGCCTGGGCTTGCCAGAGTTTTTTAAAATAAAATCTAGTAGATGTTTTTAAACTGAGAATGATTGACACTCTAAGTACCTCCCATTGCCTCTGGACAGCCTGTTTAAAATGGTTTATATCTTGGTCTACAGCAGGGTGGCCTGTTTAACACTTTGGTATATAAAAACATTTTTCTGGCTGGCTGAGGAATCTGATTTAGGCAGATCTCAATATGGACACAATCTCAGGTCTCCGGTAATCCTAATTTATCTTTTTGGACTCTAAAAAAACCTTCAAGAGAATTTTAATTTTAAACTTTGTCTGAGATGCCAGCCACTCCCCACAACTTCTCAGATTTTTCACAAAGGGGACACCATTTTTAATCCCTTTTTCTAAAGTTACTTTATATAAAGTTATACTTTATATACTTTATATAAAGTTACAGATATCTGTATTTAAATGCTTCATTGAAACACTGGGTTATACCCTTTACCTCTAGGCCAAAGATTTATCATTTGGTCGTACATCCCTTATGGTCTAACTTGTGGTGATTAACTTACAGAAACAAATATCTAAGGAGGCCTTGTGTTTTATCCCAAATTAGCAGGCTTTTGGTCATGTGTGATGGAGCAAAGCCAGAGCCTGGGAGAGTCTATGGCATCTGTCTGTGGCATCTGTCGTGGGTTACCTGCAAAATTTTTCCATATATAGGTTAAGACCTGGTTTGCACTGGCTTTTGCAGGCTAGTATCAGTGGTTTCACTCTGGTCTCTTGATCTTCAAGGGCGTTGATCAGCACATAGGGAAGAAAATGGAGAATTAAAACCTTAGCCTTAGTTTCTTTGGCTTATAGTCAGGTCACAAATTTTTAAACCAATTTAGGCTAAATCACAGCTTCCATTGACAAAGATTTTTAGTAAGCAGAGTACTTGAAACCATAACCATTTACATATAGACAAGTAGACAGACAGACATGTTTGTGCACAGATTTAGAGCATGCTTAGATTTTAAAATCGGCCGTTTAAAGTTTTTTGGGATTTTACTTTGCCTAATTATGATGGAACCATGTGGTCCGTTTAAAACACAAGACTTTGCCAACTATCTTTTAGTAAACAGGAGGGAAGAGCAGACATGTGACATGATATAATGGTGCCACTTGTCAGGTCAGAGAGGGGAGGGTCACAGAATCAAGTTGAGGTGGGCACGAAATCGAGTTGGTGCAAAATAGAAGCTGAGCTCCCAAGATGCCAAGATGGCGCATCTGCCACATGGTCAATGCTAGAGAGAGCTAAAGATTTTGACAGTGAGGGTGTATTGCTTCTGGCACACATGGAGCTTCAGGTTCCACCACCACTACAAAGGCAGAGGAGGGGGTCCCACAGGGGAGTGAGGGCCTCATGGAGGAGGCTCTTCAGGAGAGTGGGGGCCTGGGCAGAGGGGGCCACAGAGGAGGGGCCTCGCAGAGGAGGGGGGCCTCATGGGAAGGCTGCAGAGGGGGCACCTTGCAGGGGAGGCCACAAAAGGGGGAGTACCTCACGGGGGAGGCCACAAAAAGGGTACCTCACAGGGAAGGCTTCAAAAGAGGGGTCTGCAGAGGAGGAGTTTAAACTTAGACTCACCTATACTTTTACCTTCAGTTGGAAGGGAGAGGAGAGAGAGAGAGAGAGAGAGTTCTATCTGGGGCCAAATTTGGTTGTTAGGAAATTGAGTTCTGTCCTTTTCCATGGTAAGTGATGGTGGAACCAAAATTGGACTGCCAGTGTCTCCGGCAGCAAATTGGGCTCAAAAAATGGGAAACAAAGAAATAATCTTATAAATGTATTAGAAACAATCGCATGAAAGAAAAAAAAACATTTCCCTTACATCATCTTATCTGACCTTTTGTGCTTGACTCAGACATATACTAGATATTGCAAATAAGGGAACCCATGGGACCACAGTATAACCTCTGCTTTCACTGTATTTTATGTCGCTATAATTTGTGGAGGGGAAAGGGAAAAACCAATCGTTTAAATAGGGATACAGGTGGATCCATTGCAACAATGAGAAGTACAAGTCGAAAACAAACTTTACAACTTTGGTGGGGGGGCGGGGAGGATTGGGTTGGGGGGAGAGAAGGGCGAGGATGGGAAGGGATGGGAAGGGGAAGCAAAGGATGCTTGATAAGACATGTACTCATTATCTTGCCCATGTAATTGTAACCCCTCTGTACAGTATTTTCACAATAAAAAAAAGAGCTAAGCTCAGATGAGGACATGGTAAAAACAAAAACAAACAAACAAAAAACAAACAGGGAAACAACCAGTGGGAAATGTCACATTTCTCCACTTCACCCCTCAGCTAGGTACTTGGCCAAGTTTGTTTTTGTTTGAGGAAGGGGGGCTCTGAGGCCCCCTGAGAGAGGCATGGAGCCTGCTCAGTGATCACTTACCTGGAGGAAGGACTTAATTAGTGGGTGTTGGGGAGCAGGTAGAGCACTTGGTCAGGAGAAAGTTACCTTGTTGGTCCTCTGGAGATTGGAGTGTAGTATCTCAGGCTAGGTCCTGGGGAAGCTGGTCAGACCCCCATCGGAACTGGAGCCACCAATGAAAGAATCCATGAAAGCATCTGCACATCCATGCCAGAGGACCACGTGGAGGCAGACAGACACAGGAGAAAGATTATTACAAGGTTTATTAGAGGAGCCATATTTGCCCCGGAGAGAGAGCACATGGCAACCTCTGCTATCTAGGTAGCAGCAGGGACTGGGGGTAGGAAGTGAGGTAGATGAGGAGAGTCTGGGAGGAAGGGGCCAGCTGTATGGCTGGAACTCCAGGGGAAGGGAGGAGCTCAGGTCTGGGGGGGCTGAGGACCAAAGGTGGGCATAACGCTTACAATAATAATTTACCCATCACACAAATGCCTAACTCTAACATTGCAACATCCAATTAAACAATTGTAGAATAGAGGAAGGACACTATAGATATAAATCCCGTGATTATAGTTTTAAATAATTTTGCTGATGGCAAATAAATGAGTTTATACTATATGTATATATGTACTGATGAAAATAGTCAGTTATCCTACTTTTTGGGGAATATCTGAGGGTAATTTTTGGATTTTGTGCTCCAGCAGCTGTCTGTGTTTTAAGGAAAAATGTCCCTGAACTATATCCTGATGAAGGAACATCTAACTAACTTCTATGCTCTCTGATACATCCTTTGGGTATGAATGAATGTCCAGGACAACATAATTTTGTCAAATTCAGGGCAATGTTAGGAAAATAGAGACAGACTCATATTAAATAGGATAAATGGGACAATAGAGAAGTGTTGCTTTATTGTAATCACAACACATACTTTATAATAGAGTGGATAACTTAGAGGAAAATACCAATTTAAACTGTCGTTACTTCCTATTATAAAATATTTCCTTGGTCAACTAGGAAATTTTAATATTTTCCTAAAATTAATTTAATTTAATTAAAACACGTGACATGTGTATAGATACTGTTTTCTATGTTTTTAAATATGTTTTAGATGGTGTAAAATTAGAAAGAATAGTACCTCCAAATGTTTAAAAGTTGAGCCTAACTTTTGAAGTGATTTAAATATATTTTTTCTTTTAAAACTTAAGAAAAATACTTAAGAAATGTTAAAAGGTAATGGAACACATCATGCACTATAATTTGAGGAATTTAAAAAATGGGTCATTAACTATAATTTGACAATTCTGTGCAGGGTTGGTAAAAAAACAGAAATGTTATTGTAAAGCTTGATACTATATTCTATTTTAAAATGTATACTTATCACACTAATAAAAGCATTTAAGAGGAGTTTTTTTTTTCTTTTGACTGTGAAATTTAATTATATATGACATCCTTCAAAAAAGTTTCAGTGAAAGTTGTTAGGAAACTGGTACTTTTAGTTTAGTATAATCTATCTATAACATTCATTTTCTATTATTTGAAATTGTATTATTAAAATCAAAAGCTGAAGATATTTAGTTGAAATTTCCTTTTGCAGTTGTGTTGGCAAAGAAAATAGTCATGTTTTTAAAGTTTACTTCTACTTTGTGTTCAACCTAAAATCAGGTTTGCAATTTTAACTAAAATGCCTCATTAGAATCACCTATTTCCTCTTCAGAGAAGTTTCTCTTTAAGTCTTTAGCTCACTTATTTATCGGGCATTTTTTCTTTGAGGATTTGTTGTTGGGGATTTAATTTTTTGAGTTCTAAATATATTTTAGATATGAGACTCTTGTCCGTTGTATGGTTAGTGAAGATCTTCTCCCAATCCGTGGGCTTTCTACTGATCTTGCTAGCTATGATCTTTGCAATGCAAAAGCTCTGCAGCTTCATAGAATTCTATGCTTCCATCAGATAGAATAATATTTCCCCATTTGTTAGGAAATGGAAAGATTTGGAAAAAAATTAAGTGAAGTAAGCCAGGGCAAAAGAAACATAGGTCCCATGGTTTCCCTTATTTGCAATAACTAATACATGTGTAGGAGAAGCAGAAAAGGCCAAAAGCTGTGTAAATATGACCATATAAGGTGATGTTAAGTGAAATGAATCCCAAGATAGAGACACAAATATCTTTTTGTTTCCTTGCTATTGTTTCTAATGTATTTATAATGTACGATGTGATTTTGTTGTTGCTTTGTATGTTTCTCCCCCCTCCCCCCAGCATAACCCCTATTTTAACTGTCCTGCATCTTGTATATACACTTTTCTAATTTGGGTAGGGGAAGAGAAAAAACAAAATGCTTAAATAAGGATACAGGTTGATCCATTATAACAATGAAATGTATAAATCACTATGTTGAAAACGAACTTTACAACTTCCGCAGGGGAGGGAGGTAGTAGTGGAGGTGGGAGGGAAGGGATGGTAGGGGGAAAACAAAGGAGGAGGCAACAATGCTCAATAGGAAATGTGCTCATTATCTTGCTCATGTAACTGTAACCTCTCTGTACAGCATTTTTACAATAAAAAATGTACAAAAAAAGGAATCACCTAGTGTTGTCATGATTTGAATTGCTTTTATGAGCAGGGATATTGAGCATTTCTTTATGTGTTATTAGCCATGTATTGGTTTTCTCTTAAAACTAACTTGTTATATCTATTTATTGAGTTATTGATTCACTGAAATTAATTTTTGAGCTCCTTATACATTCTGTTTATTAGGCAATAACAGGCATTAGCTGGTAAAGATAGTTTATTTTGTGGGCTTTCTTTTTAGCTTAGAAATTATTTTTATATGTGTTTTTTTATTTTTAAGTTGTCATACAAAGGAGTTGCCATTCAGCAAAGCAATTTGGGATATAAAGCATCTTGATCAATGTCACCCATTTCAACATTCTCACCCATTACCCCTTTCCTCATTGTCTTATTTTTGTAGGAAATACATTGAATTTTTTTATTTTTTTTATTGTGAAAATACTGTACAGAGGGGTTACAATTACATGGGCAAGATAGTGAGTACATTTCTTATCAAGCATTGTAGCCTCCTCCTTTGTTTACCCTTCACATCCCTTCCCAGCCTCTCCCCCCCCCCCCCCCCCGTCCCTCCCTTCCCCCCACCAAAGTTGTAAAGTTCGTTTTGACATAACAACTTGTACTTCTCATTGTTGCAACGGGTCCACCTGTATCCTTATTTAAATGACTTGTTTTTCCCCTTCCCCTCCACAAATTATACCGACATCAAATACAGTGAAAGCAGGGGTTATACTGTGGGGGAAGGACATACAAAGCAACAAAGAAGTAATCTTATAAATGCGTTAGAAACATGAAAGAAAAAAAAAACATTTAAATACATATCTTAGGGTTCATTTTCCTAACATCACCTTATCTGACCTTTTCTGCTTGACTTATACATATACTAGATATTGCAAATAAGGGAAACCATGGGACCTATGTTTCTTTGGGCCTGGCTTACTTCACTTAATATAATTTTTTCCAAGTCTTTCCATTTCCTAACAAATGGGGCAATGTCATTCTTCCTGATGGAGGCATAGAATTCCATTGTGTATATATACCACATTTTCTTGATTCATTCATCTACTGAGGGGCATCTGGGTTGGTTCCATATCTTAGCTATGGTAAGTAATGCTGCAATAAACATAGTTGTGGTGGTAGCTTTAGTATGGTCTTGTTTGTAAACATTTGGGTAAATGCCCAAAAGTGGGATTGCTGGGTCATAGGGGAGCTCTATGTAGAGTCTTTTGAGGAACCTCCATTCTACTTTCCAAAGTGGTTGAACAAGTTTACACTCCCACCAACAATGAAGTACGGTTCCCTTCTTTCCACATCCCCTCCAGCATCTGTTGTTATTAGAGTTCTTGATTTTTGCCATTCTAACTGGGGTGAGGTGGTAGCTCAATGTTGTTTTGATTTGCATTTCTTTTATAGCTAGGGAGGTTGAGCATTTCTTCATATGTCTATTGGCCATCCTTCTTTCTTCTTCAGAGTTTATCCTTTGTTACACAGAAGGTCTTAAGCTTGACGCAATCCTATTTGCCCATTCTCTCTCTTGTTTGCTGATCCCAGGAAGTTTCTGCCTATGCCATTGATTTTTATTAACTTCCTCTATTTCTTCTGTATTTCTTTAAAGGTTTCAAGACTTATTCTGTGATTTTTATATTGAGATTAGTATAAACTGGAGAAAAGGATTCAGTTTCAGTCTTCTGCATAGAGATGTCCTGTTTTACAAACAACATTTGTTAAATCGACTGTCTTTTAAAAAATCCCCAACATGTATTTTTGCCTTCTTTGTCAACTGCTAGGTGGCTGTGTGTATGTGGGTTCATTTCTGGATTTTCTACTCTGTTCTATTGATTGTCAGGTTATTTTTATGTCAGCACCTATTTGTTATTGTTACTATAGCTTTGTAATAAAATTTGAGGTCTGGAATTGTGATGCCTCTAGAAATGCTTTTCCTTTTTCTTACTATTTTCCAGAATTGTTCAAACATTTCTCTGCCTTTTGTGATCCCATACACATTTTTAGATTGATTTCTTTACCTCCACAAAGAATAATGTGATTTGTAGAGATAGTATTTGCAGATTGCTTTTGGCAGTATGGCCATTTTCATTATGTTAATTCTGCCAATCCTTGAACATGGAAAATCTTTTTAAACTCTTCTATTTCTTTCTTCAGAACTTTATAGTTTTCAGTGCAATTACATCACACTACTGTAAGAATTGCCAGCATCAAAAATGCAAGCAAGTAACCCCTCTGTACAGTATTTTCACAATAAAAAAATTATAAAAATAAAATTAAAAAATACAAACAAGCAGGGTGTTGGTGGCTCACGCCTGTAACCCTAGCTATTCAAGAGGCTGAGATCTGAGGATTGTGGTTCAAAACCAGTCCTGGAAGGAAACTCTGTGAGACTCTTATCTCCAATAAACCATTAGCAAACCGGAAGTGGCGCTGTGGCTCAAGCGGTAGAATGCTCGACTTGAGCTGAAGAACGCAAGGACAGCGTCCAAGCCTAGAGTTCAAGCCCCACGACCGACAACAAAACAAACAAACAAACAAAAACCAAACAGCAGCAAATACTGGCGATGTGTCTGGTAATAGCAGACCATAATACATTATTGGTTGGGTATGTAAATTAGTGCAACAACAATGAAAATTACTATGGAGAGTCCTCAAAAATCTAAGCATACAGCTATCCTAGGATTCAGTGACACCACTCTTGGAAGTATATTGAAAGACCATAGTATAGAACAAATGCACCTGTACATCCATGTTTATTACCGAAGTTTATTACTATAAGTATGGTAGCAATACACATGCACTACAATAGATGAATGAGTAGATGGATAGATAGATAGATTGATTGATTGATTGATTGATTGATGAAAGATAGATTGATGAATAGATGATCCGGGTACTGGTGGCTCATTCTTGTAATCCTAGCTGCTCAGGAGGGTGAGGTCTGAGATTTGAGGTTTGAAACCAGCACAAACAGGAAAGTCTATGAGACTCTTACTTCTAGTTAAAAACCAGAAAACCCAAATTGGTGCTGTAGCTCAAAGTGGTAGAGCACTATCCTTGAGTGAAATAGCTCAAGGACAGTGCCCAGAACAGAATTCAAGCCCCACAACTGAAAAAATAAAAAATAGTGTATATGTACATGTATATATATATATATATATACAGGTATATATTGTGTATGTACATTTCAATGTGTCTATATAGATACATATCTATAAACATAATTATACATATATATGTGCATATATACAATAAAAATTTATACAGCCAACAGAAAGAATGAAATTAGGTTGTTTGCAAAGCAATGGATGGATCTGGACAATACCATACAAGTGAAGTAACCCAGGCCAAAAACGTATAAGGGTGAGTATTTTCTCTGATATATGGATTTTAGAACCAAAATAAAACCTCCCATGTGAACACATTCGGAAGCATGTGCTTATATACATGGTCAAGTGTTTAAGGCATAGCATATGCAGCCCTGGGACTTTATGAAGCAAACTTTTCAAATAATTATTTTTATCCAATGAATGTCAAGAAACTGAAATATGATTGAAAGGTGAAGAGCTCTTCTACCACGTGTTCTGTCAGCTTCATCCCAGGACCCAGAACTTCTAGAAAAGAAAACTCAGGTAGATCACTTTTTGTTTATAGATTGATAATTTCAGAAATTGATTACTGTAACAGAAATCTAAATTTTAATATTTCTTTTACTTCCAGAATTTGTTGCTTACAATGAATAGAATACATCATTTTTATTATTTACATTCCATAGGAATCTAAAAGATCAGTTGAGAGATACAATTAAATGGGTATCTTTCGTGAAATTAAAAAATAAATCTGCGCTTTCCACATGAATGCTACCAATTGTTTCTTCTAACCTAAGGAAAATGAAATACTGTAAATCTCCACTTAATCATGGAAGATACTTTATAGACAAAGGAGTTCATTTTTCTCAATTAATAAGCAAAATTGTTAAGAGGAGGATAACACCGAGAACAGATGTTTCAGTACACATTCAAAATAAACCTGACCATATTTCATTTAATTGAAAGAGCATACTAGATTGGGCTCTTAAGCAATGAGTTACAGCTATAATACCATACCAGTCAATAGTTTAATTATTAATTTTAGTAACAGGAAAAGTCATTTAATTACATAAAAGTACAGTGGCAAATATCAGGCAGAATTGATTTTTATGGGGTGATCTTTTTATTGGTAAGTATTCGATAAATTAATAGTCAGTGCTGTATAATTTTGCTTGAAACTATGCCATCTGTTTTTAGATCAATGTGCTATAATTGGCTGATGGGAATTTTAAGAGAAAATCCAACTGTTCTACATTAGTCCTCTCTGACCAAAAGTTAAATGATCATATTATACATCCACATAATTACAATCATTTCCACTGGAGTGTGACCTTGTCTATGGTAGTATCTTTAGTAATAACTTGACAAGAGATTGCATTTACAGAAATTTTGTACTAATAATATAGGAAAATTAAAATAGTAGCTTTAGCCGAGTGCCAGTGACTCACGTGTGTAATCCTAGCTACTTAGGAGGCTGAGATCTGAGGATCATGGTTCGAAGCCTGCCTGGTCAGGAAAGTCTGTGAGACTCTTATCTCCAATAAACCACTAGAAAACTGGAAGTGGTACTGTGGCTCAAGTGGTAGAGTGCTCGCCTTGAGCTGAAGAGCACAGGGACAGTACTCAGGCCCAGAGTTCAAGCCCCATGAAAAAAAATAGTAGCATTGATTTAAATCAGTTAGGCCTCTGGAGCCAGTAACAATCATATCCAGAATTAACTGCTATGATAGCAGTAACAGCTAGAAAATCACCTAAGCCTGTGTAGCATGTCACACAGTTTGTTTTATTTATGTTTGAGTTTGATATATAATGAATATAACAATACCTGGGAGTGATGATCACTATCCTCATGAGTTTTGTGTATTTACCTTTCTTTGAAAGAATATTCCATGAGATAGTATCGGTCATAAAACTTTTGTTTGACTCATTTACCAAATGACCACAGAAGTGTCTTTAGTCATTAGGAAAATGTAAATAAAAACTGAGTTACTACTTGTTAAGGTATCTCTAAGTAAAGGATAAAAATAGCAAGTGTTGACAGGTACATGTAGAAATTGTAACCTTCATAGACTGCTGGTGAGATTCAAAGTAGTAGAGCTGCTTTCTAATACAACTGGCCCATATCTCCAAATGTCAATTATAGAGTTATTATTCTACATAGAAAAAGAGTTTCACGTGTGTGCTC
Organism: Dipodomys ordii; assembly: GCF_000151885.1. Classification (NCBI taxonomy): domain Eukaryota; kingdom Metazoa; phylum Chordata; class Mammalia; order Rodentia; family Heteromyidae; genus Dipodomys; species Dipodomys ordii. The sequence continues at coordinate 33,335,616 of NW_012267221.1, read as the reverse complement.
AGAATAAACAAAAATTTACTTAGGCACTGAAGCTTTTAGATGAATGTATAATTGCAGCATGATTTGTAGAAAAAGGTAGAAACAATTCAGATATTTGCCAACTGATAAATGGATAAATAATATAAGGAATAACTATATGTGAAACAATATCTCAGAATAAAGAAAGAAATAGAAACTCATGCTCTAATAAGGGTGAACCATTATGCTAAGCAAAGAAATCAGTCACAAAAAATAGATATCATATGATTTCATTTGTATAATATGTCCAGAATAAGCAAATCTATAGAAATGGAAAGTAATTTACGTGTTTTCCCAGGCTGAAGTTTGAGGAAAGAGGAAATGAAGAATGGTCACCAATCATTTTTCTGTGTCTTTGGGATGATATTCATGTTCTAAAATGAGAGCAGGAAGAGATGTGCACAGTTCTGTGAAACTTAGAATTTAAAATCCTAAATTTTACATCTAAACATATTTCATATTTATGAACTATATACAACTAAGGCTATTAAAATGAAACATTAAACAACTAAATCTTTCTGTGCACTTCAGAAATAATTCGTTTGATAACTGCTTATTGAATAAAAAGGTCTCTTAAAAGCCTGAGGAAGCCAGGAGCCAGTGGCTCATGCCTCTAATCCTACTCAGGAAGCTGAGATCTAAGGATCTCAGTTTAAAGCCAGACCAAGTAGGAAAGCCGTGAGACTTTTATCTTCAATAAACCACCAGAAAACCGGAAGTGATGCTGTGGTTTAAGGGGTAGAGCGTTAGCCTTCAGCTGAAGAGCTGAGGGACAGTGCCCAGGCCCAGAGTTCAAGCTCCATGACAGACAAAAAATAAAATAAAAAATAAAACAAACAAACAAAAAAAACCTTGAGGAGTGCTTATAGATGAGTTTTGCTATTATTTCTGGAAATTGTCTGAGTAACTCTTCCATGCTGTGAATATTGTGGATACATTCCAGATTACCTGATTCACCAAATGGACTGATGTGGACCGCATGTGTGGATGCCGCTGCTTTACTGGGTTACCTCTCGTTTGATGGTAATCCTTATATGTGGTTGACTGGGTTATTCCTCAAAGAAAACACAAATATTGGCTATAGAAGTCTCCTATACTGTTTAAAAACTTGATTTGTAAGTAAAATTGTATGTTTTTAAATAAAATACAATGCATTATATGTGTGTGTATACATTGAGTAAAGCCTAACATCAATCTAGTGAACCATGCATCCCCTCGTATGTTTACTTTCGTTTGTGATGAGGACACTTAAACTCTCTTTACTAATTTTCAAGTGTGCAATCTGTAGTTTGTAAGTGTAGTCACCTGTATGAAATAGACAAATATGTTCTTTTTCCTGTCTAACTGAAGTGTCTCATACATTGGTTAACTTCTATTTCATTCTAGTAAATTCTGTAGTGAATTTTGCCCATAAAATTTACCTGCAGTTATACCTTCAATATTCCCTACAGTTTCATGTATTATTTAATCCCTATTGTGAGAAATTAGTCTGAGCCTGAGGTTTACAGGTGAGGCTTTGGGAAGACAATTTGCATTAGATAAGGTCAGCAAGATGGCACTCCCATGATGAATTGTGGAGGAACCTTACCAACAACAGGGTCTTCTCCAGGGTCTTCTTTGCATTGGACTACCAGAACTATGAGCTATAATAAAACACTTTTCTTTATGAACTTTCCTAGTCTCAAGTGTTTCTGCAGAGTGAGGAAAACCAGTATGAAAACTAGTAAGGAAAACTAGCATGCTATCCATTTGAATTTAAGTTTAACTCACCCTAGAAACAGAAATTAGTAGTCTTGTCACTCTGGTTCTACATGTCTCCCTGATGACAAAATGAAAGAGATTTGGCTAGGGTTTTTATGTTAAGTGTCACATATGTAAAGGGTCACATCACACAAGAATGATAGTCAGGTAGGCATATGCAGTGTGAATTCAAGAACCACAAGGCGATCTATTAAATACACACAATTTTCTCTTGGACAATTAGGCATTTGGCTGAATACCCCATGAAAGCAAGAAATCATCGCTGCTATCTTCTTTACCTTCATTTCTCACTAGGTCAGAGCTGCTAGTGACTGGTCGTAGAACCCCAGTTCTCTCTCTCTCTCTTTCTCTCTCTCTCTCTCTCACACACACACACAGTGGCTTATTTTCTTCTTCTGAGATTTATTTGTATTTCTTTATGTGTGTTCTATATTGACAGGTAAAACTGCACATATTTAGCAAATGCAATACGGTGTTTTGAAGTATGTACAGTGTGGGTGGTCTATTTCTATTTAAGTATTATATACATTGCCTTACATAGTCATCATATTTGTTCTAAATAATTATAATTTATTATCTTACTACTACTAATAATATAATCGATTATAACTGAAATTTAGGGACCTCCAATCAGCATATAACTATCCCATTCCCCAAATGGCTCCAGCCTCTAGTAATGGAGATTCTACTCCCGTATGACAATGTTTTAAAGTTCCACATGAGTAAGATCATACAATACTTGTCTTTTTGTGATTGGTTTATTTCATTTAGCAAAATACCCTCCAGGTTCAATCACATTGTCACAAATGGAAAAACAGTAGTCTTCCATTGTGAATAAAAATCATATCTTTTTATTCATTCATTGATGTCCAACCACCTTGGCTTTAATGAATAATGCTTCAATAACATAGGACTACAGAGGTTTATATAATGTACTGCTTTCATTTCCTTTGGATATTTGCCAAGCAATGGGAGTGCAAGATTATATGATAGCTGATTGTATGTTTACCATAAAATTCCACAGGACTACAATACAGTTCTCACATGGATTGTACTATGTTACATTCCCCAAACTATGTGCTAGCATTCTATTTTCTCACGTAGTGCAAACCTTCATAGCTTTATTATTTTGATAGCATCCTTTCTTAATGGAACAAGGTTATATCACTTGATGGTTTTAATTTGCATTTCCCTGACAGTTACTTATTTTGAGCATCATTTTTTCATATAGCAGTTGGTTATTTGTCTTCTTTGAAGAAGGGTATATTTAGAACTAGGTCTCCATTTAAGTCTGGTTGTATTCTTGCTAGTGGATTGCTTGAGATTTTTGGTTTGTAAAATTTTGTGTAATCACTATTCATTGTAGTTTGTGATTATTTCTTTTCTTTTTGAAAGGCTATTTCTTCATTCTATTGCTTCCTATGCTGTGCAAAATCTTGGGGGGGGGTTGGTGATGTAATTCTATTTGTCGATATTTCTTTTTGTTGCTTGTGTCTTGAGAAGGCCACTTCTAAAGGCTTAATAATTCTTGCAGCATTTTGCTTCACAGGGTACACAAATCCCTTGGTCGATTTCTAGGATCCCTGGACATTATTTTTTCCTGATTTTTTTCTACAAAGGACTGGAGTGTAGCTGAGTACTAGAATGTAGAAATGTAAGCATGGATAAAATTACTTGATAACACCAACAGTTAACTCACCCTTGTCACATTTGATTGTAATCCTTAAAAATTTAGAACTTGATGAAATGACTTAGTATCAATTAATTTATCTAACATTCAGACTTCAAGATACATAAATATAAAGTAGAAATGAAAGAGCAGATAATTTCATCAAACTTAGTATTCTTTACATTTGAATATAACTTTTTGTTTTTTTGTAAAAGGAATATTTATATTTTGTCTGTGGATATTTGGAGTATAATTTTTTCCTTTTTTTGATTTTACATATTTGTTTTTCTTTTTAAGGATGCTGAAAACAGAACCTAAGACCTTGCATATGCCAAGCTTATTCTCTATCACTTATGTCCCTAGCCTTCTAAAACTGTTTCTAATTTCTTTTTAATTTTTATTTACTTATTTATTTTTTTAGTAAATCACGGTCATTCTCTAGAAGAGCAAAGGGTTTTAACTTCACACATAAACTTGAGCAATCTACTTTTCATGTATATTTAGCCATGAGATGGCAGTATTATATTACCACTTCATAATTATTTTCTTTATTATTTGTCTTGGTAATAAACTAGTAAAGTTTGTAATAGGTTGCAATCACAAATGCAGATTAAATTCTATATAGGTATTTAAATTTTAATTTACCTTTATGTCATATATAAGTGAGTATTTCCTAGTGTCATGGATTAAAAAATATTATTCATTACTAGTAAACATGTAAGAAATATAGAATGTTTGTTTTGAAATATTACTCTTAAATATAATTGTATAAAATGCATTTGAAGTTTTTAATATTCTTTTAAAATATTTTACAATATACTAAAATTATTGGATTGTAAGCAATAAAAGCAGCAGCTAGTAAGAGTTCTCTTCCACCAAAATCATTCTCTCTGTCTTTTGTTGGCCAGAACATCTTCAAAAAGTCATATTATAATTTTAGCTTTAAGTTACATAATCAATATGAACTAAATATTATTGTTATAAGTAGAGCTTTCATGATAACCACAAATGTATATTTCATTTCCATCTTTAGTTTTCTCATTTTTTAGGTATGTGGGAAGATTAGATTGGATAATAAACTTGAATTTACAGAAAATGTTTTAAAACTGCATTTTATTCTCTCATTTTGCCAACAAAAGAAGTGCACATGAGGATATAGTTTGAAATCTCTTAGACATCCTAAAGTATCTCCTGACGAGTCTGCTGACATAGTTGGGCAATAATAAACTGACGATTTTAGTAAAACATAGGTAAGGATAATACTACTAATAACCAACAGACCAATATCTGTTTCAGAGTTATGTTTCTAAACATTCTCAGCCAGTTTGGAAGTGGTACCGGCCATTTCTGTCCTTACATTCATAAGCAATGATGGCGAATAAAAATCATAATCCTTGTTTTACACATGTGAAACTGGGTTTAGGAATATGAGTACTCTGATGTTTGTATGTACATATATTTCTTACATTTTATATTATGTTTTAACCTTCCCTTTTTTTCTTTCTCTTTGCCTTCTTTTCTCTTTTCTCTCATTTCTCACTTCATTTCATTCCCTGATTTCAATAATTTATATTGAGTTACTATAATGTGCTCTTCTCCATACTAGTTCTTTCTGTTGTTTTATTTCTTGAAATCTCTCAAAAGTTGTTTCTGGATAAAATAATACCACTAACTCCACTGAGAGATGAATGCTATTATCTCAAGTAAGTTAGAGAATAGGTCAGTTTTTCAAATAGTGCAAGTAATCAAGTAGGAAGAGATGATGTTCACATTCAATATTTTGAGTCTCTAGAGCATATGTATTAAGCATTATACCAGTGGACTATTAGTCAATTTTTAGATGTCCATGGAGAGCATAACATGTCTATGAAGATTAAGCTTTCATTAACTGAATCTGTTCAAATATTACAGCATTGTGATTTTACATGTTTGTTCCCTTTGGAATGTTTGTTTTTGCCCTGGGATAATATTTCCATTTAAAGTTCTTTCTGGGCTTGGGTGCTGTGCCTGTGCTCTTCAGCTCAAGGTGAGAGTTCTACCGCTTGAGTCACCGTACCACTTCTGGTTTTCTAGTGGTTTATTAGAGATAAGAGTCTCACTGACTTTCCTTCTTGGGCTGGCTTTGAATCACGATCCTCAGATGTCAGCCTCCTGAGTAGCTAGGATTACAGGTGTGAGCCACCAGTGCCCGGCTCATTTAAAATTATTAAAACTCATTTGCTTCTTACTTGTCTATGTCATTGATTTGGTTCTTTCTTTCATTGGGTTTTACTTGATGAAAAATGTGATGAAATATGCTTCCGTATTTTCTTTATGAAGTAGTTATTCTGGTCATAAGCCCAGTCTATTCTGCAATCTCTTTTGTCCATTTACAAGGTTGAGAAGTATTCTAGAGTCCCTCGTTGGCAGAGGATTAAGAGAGATCATCAGTCAATGGCTCTGGAAAAGCCAAAGAGGTAGTTCAATAGCACTTGAGAAATGGAATTCTGCCAACTAACTCGAGTGAGCTGAGAAAGGAATTGTAAGGATGCTGATGAGGCTCTGTGCACGATTGTGGTCCAGTGGTGTCCTGCCAGTCTGCATCTAGATTCCTGATGTTAGAAACTCTAACATTTTGCTTTCATAAGCTGTTAATTTTACTTATTGATTATGCAGCAACAAACCATTAATTAGCACAGGGTACTATCCTGTTCTGTTGGAATGTAGAATTAATTTTTTGATTTCAATATTTCATATAATGTTTATAGTTATGAAGAGGAAAACTAACACCAATATCAGTTCTACAATTCATCTAGAAAGCACAAGTCTTTCTTAAATTGAATTAACACAACATTATTATTTACATATCAACAATTCTTAACTTTGTTTTGTAAATTACAATAAAATATTAAATGTCATGGCATAACAACCTTGAAAGTTAAAGATTTCTATGATTTTTAGTTTCTAAATTTGAGTTTTATACTTAAAATGCCTTAAAAGTTTTCAAACTTTATTTTTGTCCATAACGACTTAAGATACCTATACTCCATGTATATGAAAACAAGCTATAGAAGCCAATATTTTATAAAGTATATTTATAGCAGATTAACAGATGAAACAAAAGCTTTAGTTTAGCCTTGTTTGTGATAGTTTGGGTAAATGCCTAAAAGTGGGATTGCTGGGTCATAGGGGAGTTCTATGTGAAGTCTTTTGAGGAACCTCCATACTACTTTCCAAAGTGGTTGAACAAGTTTACATTCCCACCAACAATGCAGTACGGTTCCCTTTTGGCCACATCCACTCCAGCATCTGTTGTTATTAGATTTCTTGATTATAGCCGTTCTAACTGGGGTGAGGTGGAATCTCAATGTTGTTTTGATTTGCATTTCTTTTATGGTAAAGAAGTTCAGCATTTCTTCATGTGTCTATTTGCCATTCTTATTTCCTCTTCAGAGAAGTCTCTCTTTAAGCCCACTTATTAATCCGGCGGTTGTTTCTTTGCGGATTTGTTGTTGGGGGATTTACATTTTTGAGTTCCAAGTATATTTTAGATATAAGACCTTTGTCTGTTGTATGGCTAGTGAAGATCTCTCAATCCATGGGCTTTCTACGGATAGTGCTTGCTATGTCCTTTGCCATGCAGAAGTTCTGTAGCTTCATGCAATCCCATTTGTCCAACCTTTCTTTGATTAGTTGTGTTTCTGGGTCTTTATTAAGAAAATTTCAGCCTGGCCAAGGAGACCTAGGGTTTCTCCTATTCCATCCTGTAATGTTTTCAGGGTGTCTACTTTGACTCCGAGGTCTTTGATCCATTTGAAGTTGATTCTGTTGCAGGGTGATATATAAGGATCTAGCTTTAGTTTTCTACAGGTGAATAACCAATTTTGCCAGCACTATTCACTGAAGAGGCTGTCTTTCTTCCATTTTTATTTTTGCTTCCTCTTAAAAGATTAGATGGCTATAGTTCTGTGGGTTCATTTCTGGGTCTTCAATTCTATTCCACTGGTCCTCAGCTCAGTTCTTGTGCACTAGTAGCAATCTATTTTGATTACTATGGCTTTGTAGTAGAGTTTGAAGTTTGATATTGATATTCCTCCAGCACTTTTCTTTCCGCTAAGGACTGTTTTTGCTATTCAGGGTCTTTTTTTTTTTTTTTTTGGTCGGTCTTGGGGCTTGAACTCTAGGCCTGAGCGCTGTCCCTCAGCTCTTCAGCTCAAGGCAAGCGCTCTACCACTTGAGCTACAGCGCCACTTCCGGTTTTCTGGTGGTTTATGGGAGATAAGAATCTCACGGTCTCTCCTGCCCGGGCTGGCTTGGAACCGCGATCCTCAGATCTTAGCCTCCTGAGTAGCTAGGATTACAGGCGTGAGCCACCAGCGCCTGGCTTATTCAGGGTCTTTTATTGTTCTATATAAATTTTTGAATTGCTTCTTCTATTTCCTTGAAGAATAAGGTTGGGATGTTGATAGGTATCGCTTTGTATTTGTAGACAGCTTTTGGCAGTATTGCCATTTTCACTATGTTAATCCTCACTACCAACCTAACTCTGTTTATTGAAGCATTATTCATCATAGTTAAGGTAAGGAACCAACCCAGTTGCCCCTCAGTAAATGAATGGATCAAGAAAATGTGAAGTAAGCCAGACTTAAAGGAACATAGGTCCCATGTTTTTACTTATGTTCAATCCATAGTATAAATCTAGGACAAGCAGAAAAAGTCTAAAGCTATGTACATATGACCATATAAAATGATGCTAAGTGAAATGAGCCCCAAGATAGGGACACAAGAGATTTTATCTTTCTTGCTCTTCTTGTTAATGTACTTGTAATGTACTATATAACCCCTGTTCCAGTGCCCTGCATCTTATATATACATTTTTCTAATTTGGGGGAGAGAAGGGAAATAGCGAAATGGTGAAAAAAGGATACAGGTTGACCCATTGTAACAATGAGATGTACAAGACACTATGTTGAAAATGAACTTTACAATTTGTAGGGGGAGGGAAAGGAGAGTTGGGGAGGAAAGGATGGTCTGAGGAAAAAAAGGAAGAGGTAATAATGCTCGATAGGAAATGTACTCATTACCTTACTCTTGTAACTGTAACCCCTCTGTACAGTATTTTTACAATAAAAAACATATAAAACCCACATTAACCCATATTAACGATGAGATGTACAAGACACTATTATGAAAATGAACTTTTCAACTTTGCGGGGGTGGGGGAGGGCAAGGGAGGTGGGAGGGAAGGGATGGTAGGGGAAAACTAAGGAGGGGGAACAATGCTGGATAGGAAATGGACTCACTACCTTACTCATGTAACTGTAACCCCTCTGTATAGTATCTTTACAATAAAAATATATATTTAAAAAAGAAGAAAGAAAAAGAAAAAAGAAATAAAATTCTTTAAAGTACGTTTCATTGGAATGATAAATCACATAAAATACCTTTTTGCAAGATTACAATGTAATACACATTTTAATCTTTCTACTTTCTCTAGGAAAATGTCCAATATTTATCTTATAAAAAGAGTTTAATTATAAAACTTTGGCTTCATTCTTATAAGTGCTTGAAATCTGGTGTTTGCTTTACTTAAATTGCTAACAGTTCTCTATTTAATTTTAGAAAACATAATTCTCTTTGCAATAAGAATGACTAAAAGAAGATGTTTTTTAAAATCCCTCATATTATAAAAGCATGTCTTATATATATTTTTTTTCAGGAAATTACCTTAGGAAACAGAAAGAAATTACATGAAAAGAATTAGAAGTACTCAAATATTTGATGAGATTAATATTTTATTAGCTAGACAATTCAGAATACTAAGTATTATGTACAAATATATTTTTGTAAGTTTACAATGCAGATATAGTTTTTTCCTGTTTCAGAGAAGTGGCTAAAACTTTCATCCAAAGAAAATGTTATTAAGATTTATGTGTGTGTGTTAAAGAATTAAAAGGTACCATGGTCATAGTAAATGCTTTTGAAATTGCTTTAAGCATGGCATTTTTCTAGTGGTGTTTTTTTTAAAAAAAACTATTAAAAGTAGATTATCTGTTGTATAAAGAAAGCATCCTATCCAGACTCACAGCAACATTTTAGTTTTAATAAAGGAAAAATATCTTTGCTCATGGATTTTTATTTCATTTGATTAATTTCTTTGATGAAAGTTAAAAGACATCAAAGTTGTGTAGAAGCATGAAAAAACTCACTCAAGCTCAAGTGTATGCAAGAAATGAAAGAATCTTGCTGAAAACAAATTACATGTGTACAATTTTAATTAGATATACGGTTTTGAAAAAGTTTATAAGTTTGTTATTGATAAGCTTATTCTTATGAACTAGCAATGTAATTTTACTTGACTCTCCATTATTTAGAGATGATTGTGTTCAGAACTAGAAAAGTGAATTGCATGGTAGCTCCCACAAAAGGTAGATAAAACAGACAACCAATTAATGATACCCAATACTTATTTCTGCAAGAGGCAATCATTTTCTAAAACATACTTTGCCAAGATTTTTTAAAATTTTAGGACAATTTATTTCACCTGGAAACCAAACTACTTTGAAGCTAATACACATACATGAAAACAATTTGAGAACATTTTACATAAAAATAAGTACAGTGATGAAGTGAATCTCCCCAGTCAAATCTACAACAATCTGCATAGAAAAGGGAAATATAAAAATTATTAAAATATGTAGGTTAAAAATATATACATATATAGTCATAATTCTGTAAAATATAAATAAATACTATAAATTATTAAGTAAGTGAATGGAAAACAAGACAAATTGGAATTACCACTCATAAGTGTCAAAGAATGAAGGAAACAAAGTCATTGTGGCATTTACCACAATAATGCTGACTTCAGGGAAAAAAAGCACTGGATTGGAAAGTTAATGTGTAGAAGAACTATGTAAAAGAGAGTAATTACTTGGTCCTCAAATATATTCCTAATAATAATAACTACAAAGAGGAAAAATGTTAACTTTATACTGAGGCAATTCATATCCTCAGAGATTGGTTGTAATTATTGAGTTTCATATTCATGATCAAAATTGAATAATCAAAATGCCTACAGGGGAAACTAGTAATATTAATCAAGTCTTTCTGTATCTTTACTATGTTTCTCTATATTTGCTGTATAAATCATTGAAAGGAAGACAAAAAAATTATGGCTTTCATTATAAACTGTGTCTTTCCATGTGGTTGTTTCAGTATTTGATCCACATATTCAAAATCTTGGCCATCATATTGGTGTTAAGATTGATATATTATCTTTATTAATCAACTCTTCGATTTCATTTAAAGTATTGCATGGTCTTACCTATTTTCCTTTTCTTTGTATTAATTTCACTTCACTAGTTCCCCCCCCCTTGAATTACTGTACTAAGTACTGTACTAAGTACTGTACTTGTAATAATGTCCTCCAACTCTCCAACTCTCTGCTTTGCTGTCTTGCGCATGGCTAGCTCTCTTCCACTTGAGCCACATCTCCATCCCTCATCAAATTTATGATTAGTACCTTTTCATACATTACAAAAAACTGTTTTCAACAGTATACCTTTAAAACTTGCTGTTTTATTTAGTTTGAAAGCATTTAACTTTTAAAATGGGATGTGAAGACTATTTTAATGTTATGGCAATGATAGGTTAACCATTTGGTTCTGTTTCCTATGTTTCCTATTTTTCTCCATACATGCCTCATGTCTCTTTTCTTACTTTTGGAAATTTTAAAGATTTATAGAATTGTTTTTATAATTTCATCTATTTATTTCATTATTACATACAATTCCTTTGTTATTTCATTGCTTCTTTATGGCTTATAGTATCTTTACATAGAAAGTATTTTTATTGTTATAATATCTGTACAGAATCTGAGATTTTTTTTTCCTGCTTACAAACTAACAACTTCACTTACCTTGATTTCATGGATGCTGAGAAAAAATAACCCAGAGACTTCTGGGTCAGAAACAAAGCGCCTTACTTATTCACAGCACAGCAAATACTATAGCATGTGTTTTGGTTGTTTTCTTTTGCTATGAAAGTCCCACAGGATGGTGCACGGTATGCAGATATCTAGCTGGGTGTGGCTGCAAAACACTAAACATAGGAATCCAAATCCTTTACAATGTGCTACAACTAAACTTGCACAATCACATAGAGACTACATTAAAATAGAAACAAAACAAATCACAATACAACACACACATATACACACACATTTCTTCATCTGTAGACACAAATATTTTCTGGTTTTCCAGGACTTCTAACTATATAATCATCCTTGAAAACTTGATCTGGAGGCAGGAAATCTTTTCTCTGGTTTTTAAAACAAGCAAAACAGGAAAACCTACTTGTTTCTCTCTCTCCTTGATGTCTGTTCCGTCATTTTATTACACTGAATTTTTTTTATTATACTGTAAATCTCGTATTATATAGAGTTTAGTGAATAACATTCCAAAGTAGTTTAAATGATAGAAAAAACACACTCGATATTTACTCAGGCACATGCTCATGGTATTTTCATTCCTTTGTGTTCATCTACAACTTTTTTTAGTATCTATTTCCACTTCTCTGGAGGTTTTTAAAAGAAGTCTTTATCATCATTGCTAGCAAATAAATGATGGGGACAAATTCAGTTTTTGGTTTTTTGTTTTTTTTTTACAAATTCAGTTTTTGTATACCTGTAATTTTACAATGTAAACTTCTTTTTTGAACAAGTAAGTTATTCTTTTCCAAATACAATTTTAATAATTTTAATCTTGGCTTAAAATATTAGTGGTTAATCACAGGAAACCTTTCCATATCATATTTGTGTGTGTGTGTGTGTGTGTATGTGTGTGCATATGTGTGTGTGTGTGTGTGTGTGTAGCGTGGTGGTACTAATGCTTAAACTTGGCCCTTGCAATCATGGCTGGTACTCTATCATTTAAGTCTTGTTTCCTTAGAGAATTTGCTTGTTCATTGCAGATGAAATCTCCTGGACTTTTCTGCTTAAAGCTAGCTTCCATTGCTCCTCCTGAGTAGCTAGGATTATAGGCATAAGCCATCAGCGTTGGTTTCCATATTATAAATATTTTATAATATTATTTTAACTCAAAATTCTTGAAATACTGTATTAATACATGTTATACTAAATCTATATATGCAATTGTAGACTAAAAACTGAACTCTCCAGAACAAATAATCTTTTATTTGTTTTTGATTCTGATTCTCAAATATAAAGGTGAATAAAAACATAGAACCTATCATATTTATTAATTAATTAGTAAATAAGTGACTGATAAAGAAGGCATAGGTCAGTTATAACTAATACATATATAAATTTAGTATTTGATTTTTTACAAAGGCAAAAGATGAAGTACAATTTGATTTTGAAAAATTCTGAGTAGGACTTCATGAGGTCAGAGGTGGAAAAGTAGGGAGAATAACATACAGCACAGATTAAAATATAAAACAATGCAAGCTTTGTTTTGTAAAGAATGTGAACTAGAGGGACTGAATGTGTTTTGCCTAAACTCAGGTATTTCCAAATTGAATTAAACTTCAAGGAAATAAAATTGGGCCCTAAACAACTAATTTTCTTTAATGTTATTTTCTTATAGAGTTTTAGAAACAGTTTTTAACAACAGTAGAGCTTGAAAATAATGTTTCTAGAGCACTGGAAAAAAAATCAAGCTACCCCAAGAAAAGATCCTTTATCAGACAATTAATCAAACATTTGCTGATTTTTTATGTACAATCTCTGACAAGAGCCTGGGAAAAAATATGTAATACATTAAATCAGCCTTCTTGATGTCTAATTAGTGTTTAATGCACAAAACTCCTTCAATATGGACAGTTATGTGAGTTCTGACTAAGATGATCATTTGTAAAATCAGCATAATAATTTAAGACACAAAACACTGACATCCTATGCAAAATTATTCTTATGTTCTTTTACATTCCAACTCTTGCTTTAAACCAGACAGCCAAACAATTACAAATATGCCAGCTACTTCCATTTATTTTGCCTTTTCTAGACTTGTGAACAAAACTATATGTATAATATATATTACATATAAAAACATGGTGTTTCTGAGAACCATTGTCATAGTTTTATATTTCAATAGTTCTTTTCCATCACTGCACAACAACTCAGTGTAATGATACACTACAATGTGCTCTGTATGAACTAGTTGATGCACATTTGTATTTGTTTAGACTAGTACATTTTTTTAAAAAAACTAGCAAAATTTTTGTAAAATCTGGGATAGTGGATATCCTTTGCTTTTTTAATAAATAGATCAATATCTCATATCTGGAGACAGAAAGTTGAGCTGTCACACAGAATACCTGGGTTTTGTTGCTGTTGTTTGTGTATTATTTTATTGACAATTCTGGGATTTAAACTAAAGACCTTATGCAAGCTAGGCAGGAACTCTACCACTTGAGTCACACCATTGTCCCTTTTTGCACTGGTTGTTTTAGAGATTGTATCTTGTTTTATGCCTAAGCCAACCTGGACTGTGCTTAGGATGACAGGTGTGCAACACCACACTCAGACTTTGATTGTGATTATCTAGACTGATCTTGATTCCTGGTTATCTGATCTCTGACTCCCAAGTAGCTGGGATTTGTTGAGTCTCTACACCAGGCGGAGTGGTAAGCTTTTAATGATTTATTATGATAGAATAAGAGGCAATGCACCCAAGAAAAATTACTAACTCTCCCCAAACAATTTTTTCTGATGAAAACATATATTGGTTATCCCATTTGGCTGTTGCCCAATTGTGTCAGCTGGATGAATGTATGTTCTATCATCTTTCTACTAGGGAAGCCCACAGTAAAAGGCATCTGTAAATTTGTGGATCCTGAGGTGAGTAGAAAGGAAGGTGTTTAGAATAGAAAATTTCTGAGTAGTGAATTGGTGTATGGTAAAGTAACTTGTCCTATCTTTCTGCCTGATAAGAGGCGCTTTAAGTACAACTATTAGAGACCTCAGACAAAGTCTAGGGATTGGAATAACTGGGCTTAGAATGTAAGTTTGCAAAGGTCTCACTGGCCAGTGGTCCTATGACCTTGACTGCATTATTTTTCCAACCTGTGGGGCCTGAACTCTGGGCCTGGACGCTTTCCCTCAGCTCTTCAGCTCAAGGCTAATGGTCTACCACTTGAACCACAGCACCACTTCTGGTTTTCTGGTGTGTAATTGGATATAAGGGTCTCATGGACTTTCCTGCCTGAGTTGTCTTTGAACTGGGATCCTCAGATCTCAGCCTCCTGAGTAGCTAGGATTACAGGATGAGTCACCAGTGCCCGGCTTTGACTGCAATATTTTTTAGAAATTTCAGCTCATTGGCTTTGCTCCATCTCTGGTGTAGGCATGACAGCTCCTTACTGTGAGGCCTGCTTTTCTAATTGTCTATAGTTAGACATGAAAAGTGGCAGTGTTCTAACAGGTCACTGGATTCCCTATCTAGAAGTAGAATATGTTCAGACAGAGGAAAAGCATTGAATATTTCACTATTATTTCAGATGTTGATTTTACTGGATGATCTTTGTTTAAGTTGAGAAATCTTTATTCTTAGTTTGTTAATGAATTAATAATTAATGACATATATATTTTTATTTTCTGTTCATCAATTGAATTCTCTTATCTAAGTAATATGGTTAATTTTTCTAGTTAATATCTATGTATTCAAATATTGTTACATTAAAAAAACAAGCACATGATGTATTCTCTGCCTTACATAGTTTTGAATTCTATTTGCTAACATTTGTGTAAAGAGTTCTGCTTCTTATTCATGAGGAATAATGATCCATCATTTCCTTGTAATAAATTTTTAGTTAGATTTCACATCAAAGTGATGCTAAAAAAAGTGACCTTAAAAAAAAACTGAGGTTTGTCTTTTCTTCTGCGTTCTAAAGGACTTTTAACAGATTATTCCTTTTCATTAAACATTAGAATTTATATGTAAATATGTCAAGCTGTGATGTTAGCTCTCTGGGCAGTTTTCAAAATGTATTTATTAGCCTGGAATCCAGCTTCGGATATCAGAGGACTGAGATTCTGCCAGCAGGGGCAGAAAAGCCCAGGAGACTCCACTTCCAATTATCCAACAAAGTGCTCAACTAGAGATGCAGGTGAGGTAATAGAAGCTGGCTGAGAAAGCTAGGTCTCTGATTTCAAGCCCTGGTACTGCATCAGAAAACAAAAACAAAACAAAACAACAAACAAACAAAAGAATCCACACAAGGTATATTTATATTTATTTTTTATTGTATATTAATTGTACAGAGGAATTTCACAAACATTTCCAAACATGAATATGAAATATTTTTGCTCAAATTAACTTACTCTATGAGTCGTATTTTAATTACGTACTCAATGTCTCTATCAGATATAAACAATTAAAATTCCATTTCTTCTTATTTTGTCTTTGAGGTATTTGTTGATTTTTTAAAACAATTTGTCCAGTATATTGGCCTGCAGTATTAATACTAATAAATTTATTTATTCTTTTTTTTTTGCTTTAATGCATGCTCTTTCCATAACAGTAGTTTTTTTTCTAGTTTTGTTTAATCTATAGAACATAATGTGGTGACCTTTTTCTACTTCTGTTTAGCTAATTTGAGCTCTATTTTTCTTTCCTATTGATCTACATAAAAGCTTATTAATTCTTATATTACTTAGAAAGTACTCAGTTTTCATCCAATTTCTGGATTTACTCTTGCTTCTTCTCTTCCATTTATTTTATTACCCTTTTAACATATATCTTTTATTATGTATTTGGTCAATCTTTTACAGTTTTTCCATCTTCCAATGGTGGAGGCCTGTGTTCTTTTTAAAAAAAATCTTTCCTAACATCTATCTTTTAAATAATATATTTTTCTCTGTGCAGCTGAAGATATGTTTCACATTTTTGATAAATTACACTCTCACCATTAGAGTTGTACTATCCTCCTTAACTTCAACACATTGGCAGCATAGAATTATATTATTTACCCTTTATATACTCCACTCTTAATATATATTGCTAAGTAGTTATATGATGGAAGAATGTATTTAGGAATATTTTAACTTATTTCATAAGTGGGACTAATTCATACTAACCTTTCCTTGTAAACTTTTATGGTTTCTGTTTGTTGATTTCTAAGGCACCAAACTGTCAAGTATACAAAAGTTCACATCCTTTCAGCTCAGAAACTTTGTCAGAATTTACGACCTTAAGGGATATAGAATTTAGTCTCTTTTATAAATGAGGAGTGAAATGTAGTAAAGACATAGTTCCTGCAGTTAATTACTGAAATTTTAAACAAGCAGAAAACAAAAGATACAATGCAGAAAAGATTGTTATACTGAAATAAATAGAGGTAATACATTTTATATTACTCATAAAAGTTCTAGAAGGAAGTTAGTTATTTGGTTTTAGTCATTGCTCCACTCCCATAAAGAAAAAGTGTCTTATTTCATCTCTTTGAAAACAAAAGATACAATAGGAACAATTTTTTAAGACAGAGAATAATTCTTGCAGCCGACTTGTAATCATAAGAAATACTGTTTGATTTTCAATGTCTAGTAACTGAAAACAGTCTGAAGAATGAATGGCCTTTGCTTCAGGATCTGCAGGATATATCTATCATGCTCACCTAGCATTATCCAATTACTTACAGGTGAGGAAATCTCAGATTTATAGTTTACTACCAATGACTTTATTTTACATCCCTGTAGGGATAGATATTATTTTGTCAAATAAACTTCTATAAAATTAAAGAAAAGTAATTTTGACTTTTTGAGACAATTGCCTCTGGATTTTGTTCAATATAGAAATTTCTAACCTCAAGCATACAGTTTCACTTAATTTATATTACTGGGATGCTTACTTGAGTATTAGTTTTTTTCAACTACTACCAATTCTTCCATCTCTAATTTCTGCAGAAGCAGGTTATCATCTTGCTTTTCCTCTTATGAAATATTGTAAATTAAGATTTTTGAAATATATATATATATATATACATATATATGGAGAGAGAGAAAGGGGGAGAGAAAGAGAGAGAGAGAGAGAGAGAGGGGTGGGCTGTGGGGCTTGAAATTTGGGCCTGGACACTGACCCTGAGCTCTTCAGCTCAAGGCTAGCATCCTACTATTTGAGCCACAGTACCACTTCTGGTTTTCTGGTGGTTAACTGGAGATGGAGTCGTACAGACTTTTCCTGCCCAGGCTGGCTTTGAACTGTGATCATCAGATCTCAACCTCCTGAGTAGCTAGGATTACAGACATGAACCACCAGAGCCCAGAGAAAAAGATTATTTTTTTAAATAAGTGAAAATTGTGACACTTAATAAACAACATACCAAGAATCCCGCAAATAATTTAAAAAGAAGGAATAGAAAAAAGAAGATTCCAAGTAAGTGGAAAAATACAGTTTAATTACTAGCAGACTATTAAAGTATCAAATGCTTATCAAAACTGCAAAGCTTTTAGAAGAAAATACTTTTTGCTGATAATTGGTACTTTGGATGTGTTTGGTTCTTGATGCTATGTTCAGGATTTTCTTTTCTTTTCTTGTTTCCTAGACTTATATTCTTTATATAATCATATAATTTTGTTAAAAGTAAAATATATTGGAATTAGAAAAAAATTGTCTTGAAGATATAACTGTTTATTTTTGTGACCTCCCCTTCTGCCCCAAATTGTATTCATTTGAAGAACTATGCAGAAAGGTAAACAGTTTAGAGGACTTAGATTTTAATCCTCCTACTATGATTACTATTGATTAGACCCTTATTGATGTTTTATTAAGATGTGGATAACTTGGAAGTCTAAGACAGGAGAGAAAAGAATTGTTTAAAAGTTAGGAGGTGATGCTTTTGTTTTGTTGCAGCTTGTATTTTATCATAGTGATGTACTTAAAGAAATACTGTCTGGCAGTCAAACTCACAGCTGCCTACTATGTCTTATCTACCTAATTGTACTGGTCCAAAAAATTAAATTGTTAAGGAATCATCTAGTATGGCTCCATCGAGACTCAAATGATAATGTGCCAGCCTTGAGCAGAAAAGCCAAACAGGAACACAAGGCTCTGAGTTCAAGCCCCAGTACTAGTACAAAACAAAAACAAATAAGCCAACAAAAAAGCAATCTTGTTCTAAGAAAAATGGCAAAGAAGTTGTCAATCAATTGCTATCTACTAGTTTTATGAAAGATATAATTTTTATTTCCATTTGCCTATGTGTAGAATAGAAATATACATTTTTATATCTAACTTCAAATGAAAATTATAGGTTGCCTGGTTTATAAACTGTTTAGCTGGTCATCAAGTCTCTAGTAAAAACAAAATTACATTCTGACATTGTTGTGCATTGGATCCCATCTACAGCAAAGTGGTTGTACAATGTAGTATGTGAAGCTAGCTGGCATCAGCAGTGGTTCATTTCATCTGGAGCACTATGATTTAAATGATGAGATAAACAAGAAAGCCAATAGGAAGTTTACTGACTCTGGTTTGCCTGGGGTTTGGGTTGTATTTGGCTCAAATGATTTCTTGGAAGACCAGTTGTGGAATCAAAGTCTGAGATTTCAAAATCTTGTTTTGACAAGAAACATCATGCACACAGCAGACTGGAGTGGACATAAGCCCACATCTAAAATAAGAACTTAAATAGACCTGAAAATGGGCAATATTTTTTTTGAAAGTAGTGATAGTGAAGTATTTTTACAATGCAGAGGGCTATTCTGAAATTAAGTGGAGAATATTTTGCCTTCATAATGGATAATGATTACAAATGAAAAAGTGGATTTTTTTTTTAAAAAAATGGTAATCTGTTTCTCCAGACTTGAAATAAAAGTGACTGATAATGTTAATTAATTACATAGAATAGCAATAACTTCAGTTTAAAAAAAAGGTAAACTCATATCAAAACATTAGCTTCATTTATTGGTATCAATTTTATTGCCCATGGAAATGTGATACTATTATTAGTGGACAGACCAACATTTGCTTTTCAGAGAGATAACAAAGAAGAAATTGTCCATTCTAAAATATTTGTATAATTCATTTATTTCACTATGAAATATCTATTTCAAAGATTATATCTGACTGAAACTGTCACTAAAATTCATTGGTTTTAAAATTATTGAGACTGGGGAAAAACAAGTTACAAAAATTAATAACAGAGTAAAAACATCCTACTACAGAGTACAGTGTAATTATCCAATACTCCCATTAGCAAGATTATAAGCGACATTATAGATGAAAATAATGCTAGTTAATTTACATTTAATTTGTACTACCATTTAATACTGAAGAATGCACATTTCCAGTAATTCATTAGTAAAATAATTATATGGAAGAAAATATGCTCTGTACAAATAAAAATATGTATAAAAATAAAAATATAAATATAGACTATTTTGAAAACATGCTTACATGGAGGAAAGGTGAAGATGTTTTACATAGAAACATGTACATGTAAAAACATGACCTGTAGTTTTGTCTCTGATAAATAATTTATTTGTGACCAATCCTCTTTCTGAATAAAATTACAAGTGTTAGAAAGAACGTTAACACTGTTAATAATTACTACTTAATGGCACTATAAAAGCACTCATTCATGTAGGCACTGGAGGTTGACAATGTTTGAAAACTGTAAATAAAAGGAAAACAAGGCATTTTAGATTTTTTGGTGAAGATAATTTATTTTATTTTATTGTAAAGATGCCATACAGAGGGGTTACAGTTACATGTGTAAGGTAATGAGTACATATCTTGTGGAACATTGTTACCCCCTCCTTTGTTTTTCTCCTACTATCCCTTCCTTCCCCCACTCCTTTCTCCACTCCCCACCCCCTGAAGTTGTAAAGTTCATTTCCAACACATTCTCTTGAGTATCATTGTTGTAATGGATCATCCTTTGTCCCTGTTTCACCATTTTGTTATTCCCCTTCCCTTCCCCAAATCAGATAAATGAGTACACAAGATGGAGGGTACCAGAATCAAAAACAGTGATTGCCTGGGATAAAACAATGAAAAGACTTGAAAGACTTGGAAAAAATTATACTAGGTGAATTAAGCCAGGCCCAAAGAAACATAGGTTCCATGGTTTCCCTTATTTGCAATTTCTAGTATATGTCTGAGACAAGCAGAAACGGTCAAATAAGTTGATGTTAAGCGAAATGAACCCCAAGATAAGGACTCAAATGGGTTTTTTTTTCTTGCTATTGTTTCTAACATATATATAAGATGATTTCTTTGTTGCTTTATACGCCCCTCCCCCACGGTATAACTCCTGTTTTCACTGTATTTGATGTTGGTATAATTTGTGGAGGGGAAGGGAAAAAAGAAATTGTTTAAATAAGGATACAGGCTGACCCATTGCAACAATGAGATGTACAAGTCATTATGTGGAAAAAAGAACTTTACAACTTTGGCGTGGGCTGGGGGGGGAGTGGGGGGGAAGAAAGAGAGAGGGGAGGAGATAGAAAGGGATGGGAAGGGATGGGAAGGGGAAACAAAGGAGAAGGCAACAATGCTTGATAAGAAACGTACTCATCACTTTGTTCATGTAATTGTAACCCCTCTGTACGGTATTTTCACAATAAAAAATGGAAAAAGAAAAATTAAATAAAATAAGAAATAACTACATACAGTACATTGGTGACGTCAAGGTCAACAACAACAACAAAAGACCTGTTGTTTCCATGTCTTGGAGTTCATTTCAATTAGCATTATGGCTATACCATCCTGAACACACCCAATCTTGTCTAATCTCAAACACAAATTATTTTTCAATTTCAAGTTTACTACATGAAAGATTTCAAGGATGGAATAGAACTGAAGAATTGAAATTAGATTTTGGGCTGAGAAGTTTGGGGAGGAACTCAGGGAAATTTGAAGAGGTTTAAAAGGAATCCTCTGATTTGTTTAGCAAAGGGTAGATGCTCAGAATTAACAGAAAATGTCAAAGAAGTGCAATCTTGTTTTAAAGAAGACAAAATTGAAAGTTAAGTTTTTAAACTTTGCAAGAATATTGTAGCATACTACACAATTGTATAGAATATTTAAGTTCAATGAAAAATATAGCAACTAATTCCAAAACTAAAATGATAGTACTGCTTAACTTCACAGAATCTTAATTATAGCATAAGTCTTTATGTTTTGCTACAGTATTAAGACTGACTCTACAAAGGAAGCATGCCTTAGACCTGAAGTGTTCTTCTGTCAGACCTAACTCATCTCTGTAGAAGGTACAGAATGGAAAGGTGCTTTCTTTCCTTCCTGGGGCTGTAACAAAATTGATCTCATGGAGAATGCATGAAGAGAAATTTATGGGGTAATATTTTAAATAAGTAATGTAATGACCCAATTCATTTAAACAGAAAGAATATAATAATATCAAAAGGTCATAAAATTATTTAGACAAAATAAGACATCCTACACCAATTTTATGATAGATGGCTACATTTTGTGTAGAGATGAAAGAATTAGCTGGAATTAAACATCACATTTTAAATTCTTGTTTTGTGACAGGTTAAGTAAGGATGCCAAGCAGTACTAGGGCCAGATTTCCATAGCTCTTCATTATGCAGGCCTTTCTCCTATCAATGGTTTGCTTTCTTTTGTCTGATTCTGACATTTCTCATCACATATGGAATAGGGTATATCATCAAAATAGTACTTTTTCCCTTTGTTTTCCCCTTTGCCTACAGTTTGAATGCATATAAAATTATTTGTGAGATTGTTTCAGTTTTGACTCTAGTGATGTTGCTTGTTTGATTTTTGGATGTGACATACCTTGAAATCATGCAAATACACACGTCTATCTGGGCTGTCAGAAAACAAATGATTGGCATCAGCCATCAGTGTTCATAAAATTGAAACTTCAGGCATGCCTTGTATTAGAAAAGGCCAAATTTAATCAATGTCATATAGCTTGCCAGTTTTTTTTATTGTAATATAGGGTAGATTCTTACTGAAATAATGATTCATAAAGCAAGGTCAGTTATATTCAATGAATCAGTCCTAATATGCCCTTAATATTAATTTATGACAAATAACAACTTGATAATTTCAAATTATAATTTTATTCTTCTTTAGGTTATTTTCCCTTCCTATCAGTCAAAGACAATTTTAATATTTATGGAAAGCATAATCAATTCATGAAATAAATGTGCTTTACTATTATTTTTTCCCCTAGGATGTTAGTCTACCATTTAGAAACAGTTTTTGTCTTTCAGTTTATATTAGAACCATTGTGTTATCGTGAAAACCTTGTGCTCTAAATGAAATCTCAACTCTAAGTATTTTTGTTAGTAGTTCTCAGCCAAATTTAGGCATACACTTCATTATTTTCTTGAACTTACTTGTTGTGTGTGTATATGTGTGTGTGTGTATAATACAAAAAGCAACATTGCGTTGGGATGTAGCACAATAGTAAAACACTTGTGTAGCATAATTGTGGCTTTGGGTTCAATTCCCAGTAATGTCAAAATAGCGAACACTGAGATATATAATATCTCAGTGTTAAGCTTATATAAGAACACAGAATGTAATTCAAAGAAATTCCTATGTAGATAAATAGATGTGTGTAAACAATGTTCATTTTATTTTATATAAATATTATGTTATATGTAACAGTATACAGGATAAAGTGATATGTGTCAGAATTACACATATATTTACATACGTATCTCTCCTGTTTACTATAAAGTATTTCAGTATAATAATCAGTCTTTGTTGACCGAAAAGAGGAATGAATGGACAAAATTGGTTTTCAACATGATATATTAACTAAATATTTAGAAACAAAAACTAAAATTTTATAAATAATACTAATTTTATTGTGAATATAATAAATTATTTTAAAAGGAAAATTTTAAATGAGAAATTAGAGTATGAGAACTTGTGAAACAGCAGATTTTATTGGCAGATTACCCTAGCTTAGATTTATTGACATTCAAGTTTTTTTTAACTTTGGGGAAAATTAATTATAAACTAGCTAGTGTTAACATCAAGAAAAACAAATGAATAAATGAAACATTCCAAACAACAATATAATGATTAAATCCATGAGTCTGGACAATGAAGTTCGGGCTTAATACCTGCTTAATGTCTTTCTGTTCCTGGGCTTGAAGCATTTGAAAATTGTGGCAATAATGTTGTTGAAGAATGAAGGAGTAACTGGATGGGAAGTACTAGGAATGGGTTAGTATATATGGGCTGTGTTGGGGCATAATCAGTCTCCATGTGTAATTGTCTGAACACAATCAGTTTAGACTAGCAAGTATTAGAGTCTTCAAATTCAAGATAAAAAAATCAAAGATTTTGGATTTTGAGAATTATGGCCATTTTTGGCTTGTGGGTATATGTATCAGCAAATAAAATAATAAGTTTGGGGCACTATGTAACCCTGACTTAGTCTCTCACTCTCTGACTTTACTCTTTCATGGAGCATTCATACCCACTGATTGCTAAAGCCCTTCATCTTCTTAACCTGGCTTCAGTATTTCCACATTAACCCAGTTAGATGTGTTTGTATCCAGCAACATAAGAGTATTCAAGTATTTCTCTTCTCAAAGTTTATTGTGTTCTTCAGCCAATTTCCTCCCAGCATTTACTAAAAGGTCTTCTCAAAGATTAAATATTTTCTGTGCATTTTCCAATTCCCCAGTTTTTTCTTCTCACTTCATCTTCCAGCATCCTTTCCAATCTTTATGATTCGAACTTCTAAGTTTGAATTATTAATTTAAGAAATTACTTGAATATATTTAATTACCTGAAACTCATCCTATATGAAATCCGAGGTCACTTATGTTTCCTCACTATCTTTTAAAAATGTTTCTTTTTTATCCAATTCAAATTCCATTACCTTTATTTTTTTATTTTTTTAAAATTTTAATTTTTTATTGTGAAAATACTGTACAGAGGGGTTCCAATTACATGGGCAAGATAGTGAGTACATTTCTTATCAAACATTGTAGCCTCCTCCTTTGTTTACCCTTCCCATCCCTTCCCATCCTCCCTCCCCCCCACCCAATCCTCTCCCCCACAAGTTGTAAAGTTCGTTTTCCACATGACAACTTGTAATTCTCATTGTTGCAACAGGTCCACCTGTATCCTTATTTAAACGACTTGTTTTTCCCCATCTCCTCCACAAATTATACAGACATAAAATACAGCGAAAGCAGGGGTTATACTGTGGGGGAGGGACATATGGAGGTTCCTCAAAAGACTTCACATAGAGCTCCGCTATGACCCAGCAATCCACTTTTGGGCATTTACCCAAATGTTTACAAACAAGACCACACTAAAGCTGCCAGCACAACTATGTTATTGCAGCATTATTTACCATAGCTAAGATCTGGAACCAACCCAGATGCCCCTCAGTAGATGAATGGATCAAGAAAATGTGGTATATATACACAACGGAATTCTATGCCTCCATCAGAAAGAATGCCATTGCCCCATTTGTTAGGAAATGGAAAGACTTGGAAAAAATTATATTAAGTGAAGTAAGCCAAGCCCAAAGAAACATAGGTTCCATGATTTCCCTTACTTGCAATATCTAGTATATTTATGAGTCAAGCAGAAAAGGTCAGATAAGGTGATGTTAGGAAAATGAACCCTAAGATATGTATTTTAAGTGTTTTTATCTTTCCTGCATTTGTTTCTAACACAATTATAAGATGATTTCTTTGCTGCTTTGTATGTCCATTACCTTTATAAAACAAACCAGGATACTCAGGATTTTTTCAATTATTATTATATTGTTCTAGTATAGCAATTACACAATAATGTTTTCAATTCTAACTCTTGAACTTTATGCTGTATTTTTTTAATTAAGGAATATCTTTGAAGACCGGAGATATATCTAATAGAGACTTGGATATATCAAACATTTAGTAGAGTTTGTGGAGCATAAAAGTGTTAGTTTCTTTTTTCAATGTTTGCAAATATATTTCTGGAGAAAGATTTCTGAATTATTGTTTAGAAAACTGTAAAAGAGACATTTAAGACCTCTTCTATAAGGCAGAAAACTTACTGATGAAATGTTTAAGCCCTTCTGTTATATAAAATATAAAAGTTATAATTTCAAGAGACTGTGTTTTGAATAAGGGATCAACCAAGGGATTTGGCAATTGTGATAATCACCATTTTCCTTCTAACATGTTTAGTCACTAGGAGATCAAACAATGTTTAAGTTAAAAACACCATTCATCAGTCAGTTTTGAAAGTCTTTCTTGCTGCTGTAATATGGCAGCTATGCAGACAGATGAAACAAGGAAATAGTCTTGGGTACACAGATTTTATTTCTAGATTGCAATGTTGTGAGATTTGATGACATGTAAGATTTTCTTTGTTTACTCTAATTAACCATTAGTTTCTCTAGGTTGCTTCAATACAAGCCTTCAAACTCCAACCACAGCCTTTTACTCACCCTCTCTAAATTTAAATGACTATTATTAATACTTTAGATTTCCTGTTGTAAACTGTAAATCTAACCCATAAAATAAAATAAAATAAACAACAGGCTATGTCTGAGTTTTAAATTAAAAGCTCAGGAAATACAAGTCATTAAAGGTTAATAGGATTTTTCTTACTCTGTGGGAACATATTTCTCTATGCTTTATCAACTTCATTCTAATCCTCAGATCCAGCTATTGAATAAATAGAATTGTGATTATCACTCAATATACACTTATGTATAAAGTGGTATTCTTATTAAAGTTCATTGCTTCTATTGAAATATGCTCTGTAACATTTCCTATGTAGAACCCTGCTGTGGTTTGTCATGATACAATGAAGACAAACTTTCCTCTTTAAACTGAGTCTCTAGCTCCTGGAGAATGTGGGTTTTTTTTTGTTTATTTACATCTGGTTTTCTTTGTAATAGTTTGACAGAAATGCCACCATTTGTGTCACTGTTTGGTGATTACCATAAAGGGTAGTATATAGTAATTTTACATTGGCAGTACTATTAAAATGTGGACTACTACAACAGAGAAATCAGTGTGCTTATTGAGGAAGGAACATTTATGTGTACAGGGACAATTAATAGTTGTTTTCATTGTATTCTTGTGGTGAGGATTTCTGCTGAGCAAAGCTTTGATTATGAGAATCTTCCCTAGGCAATTATTTTTCTGATGCATGGAATATAGATATTGAACTTTCAGCAGAAATAATAAAGGATTGCTTTTAATTTGGATCAATATTTAAGTCAATATTTTTTCCTACTTGATACTATAGTATCAGTTATATGACAAGTGAGAAACATTTTATTTCTCTCATTTCAGTTATTAACACACTCATTTTTGCAAATAATATGAGAAAACATTATTTTTAAAGGTACAATTCTGAAAATATGTTCTCTCTCTCTCTCTGTGTGTGTATATATATATATATATATATATATATATATATATATAAGACAGCCAAAATAAAACTTGGAAAATTAATATAACAAGATTGTTGAAAGAAAGATGTATGAAAACATCATTTCAATTATTGTGAGAAAAGAGTTTTTTTTCATAGAATTTATTTTTGGGGTGAGAAGAATACAAGAGGGCAATCAGGAGGAAAAGGATGTGATATAAAAATACCAGAGGAAATTCTGACAGTTAGAATGGCCAGTATCTAGACAACTAACACAACAGATGCTGGTGGGGATGTGGCCAAAGGAAACACTAATGCACTCACGGTTGGTGAGACTATAAACTTGTCCAATCATTCTGAAGAGCAGTGTGGAGGTTCCTCAAAAGAATAAACCTAGAGCTTCCTTATGACCCAACAATCCCACTTGTGTGCATTTATCCAATAGACCACAAACAAGGCCACACTAAAGCCCCCAGTACAGGCACGTTCATTGCAGATTTGTTTACCATAGCTAAGACATGGAATCAACCAAGGTGCCCTCTGTGGATGAATGGATTAGGAAAATTTGGCATATAAACACAATGGAATTCTGTTCTTCCATCAGAAAGAATGACAATTCTCCATTGGTAAGACAATGGAAAACTTTGAGGAAAAAATCATATTAAACAAAGTAAGCCAGACCCAATGAAGCATAGATTGCATATTTTCCCTCATTTGTAATAATTAGAATGTACCTATAAATCTACAAGTAAACCCAATGGCAAAAGACAAAAAAATACCTTTGAACATGATTAATTAAACAAGAGTCTAAAAATTCACAAAGTGAGACCAAAGGAGATGAGAATTCTTAGATGAGAATCAGAAGGGGTCAATAGCTATGTGCATAAGATTACATAAAATGATGCTTTTGAAATGAACTCCAAGAAATGGAAACAAGAGGTTTCTTATTGTATTATTGCGGCTCTTATTTTCTCCCTCTCCCCACATTTTTGCCAGTTCTGGGGCGTGAACTCAGGGCCTCATCACTGTCCTTGAACTTCTTTTTGCTGAAGGCTAGTACTCTACCACATTAGCCACATTGCCACTTCTGGCTTTTTCATGTTTATGCAGTACTGAGGAATCAATCCCAGGGCTTCATGCATGCTAGGCAAGCACTCTACCACTAAGCCACATCCCCAGCCCATGCTTTTTCCCTTTTGTAGGTTTGACTTGTATGTAAATGTATCTGATTTGGGGAGAGGAAGGGAAAACACAGAAATGGTGAAACAGAGGGTGAACTAATTCACCAGTGGTACTCACTAGCTGCTATGTTGGAAATGAACTATACAACTTGTGGGTAAAGAAGCCTGGTAGAAAAAAAGAACTAGGAGAAAATTAGGAATGGGGTAACACTGTTAAAAAAGAAATGTACATATTATCTGACATGTAATTTTAATCGCTCTGTATATCACCTTTACAATAATTTTATGAAACAGAGCAAAGTACATTCTTCTCTAATTCCCAAAACAAAAGGTTTTTCTGTTCAACAATACAAAACTTTCAAAGATCATTTAATATTTTGATGTATTTAATGAATATTGAATACAGAACATTCAATATACTATAACTGTCTATAGTAGTTTTTTAAATTTTATTTTATTGTAAAGATGTTGTACAGAGGGGTTACACTTATATGAATAAGGTAATTAGTTCGTTTCTTATCGAGCATTTTTACCCCTTTCTTTGTTTTTCTTCTACTATCCCTTCCCACCCCCACCTCCACAGTAGTTTTAAAGCATGAAAACAAATCATTCATCTCCAATTAGATGAATACTTCTTGATTTAGAGCTACAAATAGAAAATGAACACACATGGTACTTGTCTTATGAAAACAGTTTGCTCTTATAACTTGTAGTGATCATCCTACTAAAAATGAGTAACTATGAGACATAATACTAGTAATAATTCAGGATACCCCTGCAGAGTAGTGTCAAGCATGACTATTTACTAAAGCTGATTTTAAGTTACTGGATTCCTGTCTTATTGGTTTACCACTTTATATACAATAAGAAAGTTTTGCAGAGACAGATTATTGTGGCATCATAAAGGATAGACTGGTTGCTGTGATTGATATCCAGTAATCCAGGCTTCTCTTTGTTCTTAACCACAGGTGCTATTTCTACAGTGCCTTTGATGGACTATCCTGACTCATGTTTAAAAGGCATATCGGTCAAAGTGCTGTCACTTTGGTTGCTGCATTAGCTTACAAGGGCTTTCTGCAGGGAAAAAATTTTATGTGTAATTGATATCCAGATAAATTGACAAATATGTGTTTTCCTAGAAGAAATGCACAACCAATCAAAGTAGCCAGAATTCAACTGGAAAATTCTTGGAGGGAAAAAAAGACTCCTTTTTAGAATAACTCCAAAGTATTTTATAATGAAATAAATAATTTGGTTTGTAACAATGACCTCTTTTCATAGTTATAGTTCTAACTAGGAGCAAACAAAGGTTCCTTATGGAAGTGCTATACATTTTAGTAAATACATGCCATTTTGGAGCTTACTTTTTGAGTAATAAATATTAAGCATCTTGTTTTGAAATAATTTTGCACTTTGGAAAATACCGTAAAGGAGAACAACAAGGGAGGGGGTGACAATTCTCGACAAGAAATGAACTCATTGCCTTACTCATCTAACTATAACCCCTCTGTACAGCATCTTTGTTTTCCCCCTACCATCATTTCCCTCCCTACTTCCCTAACTGCTCCCACCCCTACCCCAACATTGTAAAGTTCGTTTTCAGCATAGAGTTGTACTTCTTTACAATACATTTTTTAAAAAGTATTCAGATCTTATCTTTTTATTCTGCATATAGTTTTTTTTCTAGTTACTGTTTTGGTTTATGTAAATTTTAAGTGACTTTTAAAGTCATACTTTTAGGCACTGTGTTTGGACTAATGTACCACAAATTTTACAAGACGTGGTGTAGAAAGTGCTGAGAGGTTTAAGGACCAGTGGAAACCTGGAATCCACATCCAAAACAGCTTTGTGGAAAGCTATGATTGTTTCTGTTACTTTATTTTTTTAAATCATTTTATAGTCCTGTACATCTCATTGTAACAATGGATCAACCTGCATCCCCATTTAAGCATTCTGCCGTATCCCTTCCCCTCCCCAAATTACAAAAATGTATATACAAGGTGCAAAACACTGGCATCAAATCAATTGAAAACAGGGGTTATACTGTCGGGGAAGAACATACAAAAGAAACAAAAGAATCATATAGTGCATTATAAGTACATTAAAAAATAGCAAGAAAAAAAAACACTGAGTCCCTGTCTTGGGGTACATTTGGTTAACATTATCTCATATGGTTGTATGTACATAGCCTTTGACCTTCTCTGCTTGTCCTGTCTAGTTCTATACACAAAGTAAGGCCTCCTTCTATGTGTGTAAACAATAATTACTTTTTCTAATCTCAGCAAGTCTCCCAAATACAGTTATATAACTTCTTTTTCTTGTCTCCATCTAGATATCTAAGCTACTCCCTATATAACTTTTCTTCAAATACTTTTCTGCCTCTTACAATCGGAAACAAGATATTTATTTTCCTCCTCCTACATATACCCTTCCCCTAAGCTGTTCTTATCCTTATACTATCATTATACCCAAGTTCTCTTCTGAACTTAAATTCCTATCTTTCCAATCCTAACCCTTTACTTCTTCATCTGCTCCAGTCCATTGATCCCTAACTGTTTATATCTGACCCAACTTACAGTTGGTTCTATTTTGACTATAAAAATGTATGATGTTTTAAGGCTTGCTCATCAATTTCAATTAAAATGATTTAGTAAATAAGGATAATTGTTTAAATTTATTTTAATTGTATTCAAAAATACAATCAAGTTAGTTTTTTTCTTTGTACAGAATTTGATTATTAGCAAAATTAAATGTGTCAAATTTTATCTTATTTTAACACAAATTTGCTAGAAAATAGTAGCTTCTGGAGTGTCATTTGGCAAAAAGATATATATTATAAATGTAAATGTTGCAGATTAGGACATTGTAAAAAATAACAAAGAAATAAAGATCAAAATAAAGGTGGGATAAATTTTACTGAATAGTATGATTCTTAAGTATTGGATTTTGTCAGTACAATTGATAGTCATAGTGATGCATATAACATTGTCTGTTATATGCCAAGCGTACTGACATTAAACAAGTATAAAGCTGTAGATTTATGTATTAAGTTCAACACAAAATATTTCTTAAAAGAAATACTTTCCAAATATTTGACAAAAGTGCCAATGTGTAAATGACTGGAGGTTTAAAAAGAGGTCAATAAAAATTGAGATGCATTCTCTCGGTTTCAATATACCACTGTGCTAGACTGACTCTTTTATCCAGGTAAAATCACACTTTTTTATTTTTATTGCTATTATTAAGAAGTTGTACAAAGGGTTTACAATTCCATAAGTCAGTTTATGAGTACTATGCTTCTTGGTTAATGGATCCTCTTCAGAATTGCAGTTTTGGAAGTGAAGTATGACTAATCAAGAGTTCTTGGGGGCTGGGAAGGTGGCTGAGTGGTAGAGTGCATGCCTTGCATGCATAAGACCAGGACCACATAAATAGAAAAAGCCGGAAGTGGTGCTGTGGCTCAAGCAGTAGAGCACTAGCCTTGAGATGAAGAGCTGAGGGTCAGCACCCAGGCCCAGAGTTCAAGCCTTATGACTAACAATAAATTAATAAATTAATTAATTAAATTAAATTAAAAAGGAAAAACAAATTAAAACAATTTCCTATAAGAAACAGTAAAAGGTACATTAAAATATCTCACTATAAACAAAAAAAGAGTTCTTGGAAGGCACAAATGAATAGATATGGAAATAATGGACAGATTTCAAGGAGCTACTTGGTCTCTATTCTGTTTTTATCTTCACTTTGTTTCCTTTCTTGGCTTCTTCTTATATTAATTGAATGGGTGTTATTTTAGAATTTAATTCTAACATCTTTAATTATACTTCAGCTATGCTTCTGCAATTTTGTGATTACTCATTTACACTAACTTCCCTTTGCAGTATCTTAGAATGAATATTTTATCTTCTCATAAAAACTTTAAACCAGTATTCTATCATTGTTAGGTAACAAATACCTCAATCCACAAACACAAGGAATAGCATAAATATGAAAATATGTATGAGAACAAATCATATAGATTCCAACACCTGGAAATATAGAGAAGGAGGATTGCAAGCAAGTGGCCTGCATGGGCTAGATGGTGATACTCTTGATAAATATGATTTATTTCCTGGAGAGACCATCAGATATGAAACGATTTTCATCTATATGCTCTCTTTATCTCTCTTTCTTAAACAACAAAAATATATTAAATTTCAAAATGCAGAACTCTCTCCCAATACTGGCAATTGAACTCAGAGTCTCACACATGTTATGTAAGTGTTCTGTCACTTGATCTACAGACTTAGCCCTTTGATATTTATTTTGTTTTGGGGACAAAGTCTCCCTACCTTTTGCCTCTGCCAGACTCCAATGAGTGATCTTTGTGCCTTGGCTTCCCAGTTAGCTGGGATTGCAGGCATATTTATCAGACCTGGTTCAGAGAACCGATTATTTTAATACTCTTATTAATGCCTATATCACTAATGTATATAATTAAGACTATGCACAATATTACTATATAAATAAAATATTTCCATGTCGGTATAATTTGTGGAGGGGAAGGGGAAAAA
>NW_012267221.1:33290835-33302921 GCF_000151885.1 Dipodomys ordii | reverse complement strand
ATGGGAAGGGGAAACAAAGGAGGAGGCTACAATGCTTGATAAGAAATGTACTCATTATCTTGCGCATGTAATTGTAACCCCTCTGTACAGTATTTTCACAATAAAAAATTTAAAAAGCATTAAAAAATAAAAAAATAAATTAAATATTTCCTTACAATATGAAATAATCCTTTAATAATCCCATAGTTACTACTAATATAATGGCTTATCATTAAAGGTAAGCAGCTATTATTTCTTTTGAGATATGAATGAAACATTTGTAAAGAAAATAACACATTGAATAATTTCATAAATACGAAGTTTGAGGAAAACCAAATCTAATGATAAAAATATAAAATGGATTAGAAAAAGAACCCACTAGTGTCATGAGAGAACTTGTTTTATCAGCGATAATATTTTACATCTTGGTAAGTGATAATTATAAAAAAGGATCGTGTTGAAATCAAGGTATCTTGAATAAATTTGAAACTTGAATGATTTCTTGTGTGACTATCAGCTCAACAAAAATATAAAAAGTTGAATTGATGAAGGCTATTTTTAATGAGGTTAGTATAAATACTTGTTTGTACACAACATTTTAGCATAGTTATCTTTTGTTTCTTTTTGTAAAGGAAACAAAACAGACTCCAAAATAATCAGTAATTTTAGCGTCATGCATTCTTTATGCACAAATCAATTGTTTAAATCTTATGTTTAAAACATACTGTGTTTGGAATTTTATTATATGTACTTATCTAATTCCATAAGTGTTTGAAAGAACAAGAATTTGAAAAGGCATCAAATTAAAAGCAAATTAAACTATAATTTCTAGAGGCTATTTTGATTTCACTAAAACACACACTCACACACACACACACACACACACACACACACCACACCAAACAAACCAGTCATAAGATACTTGTTTGAAATCTTTCAGGATAATGAAAGGTCTACATATTGTGACATAATTAATTGTATTTTAATTTTTTTTGCACACTTAGCCATTTTTTATGTGTTCAGTATTCCCTAACAGCACTTTATTCATGGCAACAAGTAAAAGTCTAACTCATTAAAATTAAGATTTTAACTGTATAATTTAAGCCTATCTAATGATTCCAAGCAACTTTGACATAAAGAAACTATAGGTCATTCAAGCTTTTATATGGTCCCTGGGAATCACCATATTAGTCATCTTTCTTAGCTGGTACCAGACATGATAGCAGAGAAACAGAAGCCTCAAGGGATAAAACAGTGCTATGAATTTACATTTGTGATTTTGTGATTAACTGATGTGTCACCTGGAAATTCTTTCAGATTACCATCTTCTACATTCTACTACTTTGATATTCCTTATACTTCAACAACAGTAAGGGGCTCATCTACACAAGAAGGTGTCAGCTATCAACATAATCCACTTATGTTAGCACTTAGTAAAATAAAAACAAAACCCTTTTAAAATAGAATATTTGGATTAGCTAGTATTTACCTGTCTTCTTTGTGGACAGTATACTTAAATACATACTACCCAGTAGGATCAAACTCCTTTAATTTCTTTTTATTACATTAGCTGGGAAAATAAGGAATAGTTTATTTCAAATAATAGTTGACTTTCAAATGTTTTGGAAGCCTCAACATACAATAGCAATTTAATTTTGTATCATTATCAGCATAAATAATATAATGGAGAAAAATTGAGTAAGAAAACAAATCTGTCAACTGTACATGTGACACACACTTGCAAACCTAGTTACAGAGTACTCAGATAAAAAGATTGCAGTTCTAGTCTAGGCTAGTCATGCAAGGGTAGCCAATGGGGGCAGAAATGACATATTTGATTCCATATTTGACAAACAAACTAAAAGCCAAAGGACTAAAATCATAATTAAAGTGGTAGATAGAGCAAATGCCTAGTATGAAGACCTGAGTTTAAATCTGGTACTGAAAATCCTAAACACAACTATTGTGTTCTATTCTCTTAAATAGGCATGGCATACCCACAAGTAAGTATGACTTATACTTGTGATTTTGTGATTAACTGATGTGTCACCTGAAAATTGCCATTTTCTACATTCTGCTACTTTGATATTCCTTATACGTTATATTAGGGCGCTTATCTACACAAGATGTCGAATATCAGCATAAACCACTTATGTTAGCAGTTAGTAAACTGTGCATGTGGCAGACACAAATGTAATATGGCTCTTTCATGGATTGCATAAAACATTGTGAGAAAAATACTCAGGAGTTTGCTTTCCCACCAAAAAAATCCCCAATGAAATTTATGTTACTGAATGCTCAATCCCTGATTTACCTGAACTGAAAATTAACTGTCAGATGGGAAAAATAGGGCTCAGGTACATTTTCACCTTCCAATCATAAATCTTGATCATTTACAGCAGTGTATAAATCTATTGATTACTCTTAAGCACATTTTGTTTAACCCACTCCTGCTCTCCCATTCTGACTAAAAATATTGATGCTAGCTTTTTGCCTTCATTTGTTAAGCCTACTTCATCATGCATGTGGCCAGCATATCTAGATAACTATCTGACACCAATTCCAGTGACATTGTTCCTATTTTAATTTGTTTGAAATGTTCAAAATCTGAACTTTTTGTTCTTACATTTATGTATTTTGAATTTAATTAAGCTTAAAAAAGAAAATCCATTGAGATTAATGTAAGAAATCAATACATCCTTAAAACTTAAGTTTAACCTAAGTATTCCTTCTCTTCTTTCCTGCCTGGCATGTTCTGGTTCCTTGTCTTCTATGCCAGTGTGGATAGGTAAAGAACACTCAATAATAAATGTATTATATTAATAAGTACAAATATGTATGAGTTATTTCCAAATAGGTTGAGAAAGGTTTTATTTATTTTATTGTAAAGGTGCTCTACGGAAGGGTTACAGTTACATAAGTAAGGTCAAACATTGTTATCTCCTTTGTTATTTCTCCCACTATCCCTGCTCTCCCCCAACCCTACTCCCTCAAGTTGCAAAGTTCATTTCCAACACGGTATCTTGTATCGTTGTTGATTTAGACCATCCTTTGTCCTTATTTCACCATTTTGTTATTCCCCTTCCCTACCCTAAATCAGATAAATGTATATACAAGACACAGGGTACCAGAATCAAAGATAGTGATTGCCAGGGATAAATCAAAGGAAAAAGAAAAATAAAATAAAATAAAAGATAGAACTTGATACAGTACATTGACGACAAACAAGGTCAGCAATGAAAAAAAGACCTATTGTTTCCATGTCCAGATGCTTCTTAATAGATGAATGGATCAGGAAAATGTGGTATATATACATAATGGAATTCTATGCTTCTTTCAGAAAGAATGACATTGCCCCATTCATAAGGAACTAGAAAAACTTGGAAAAAATTGTATTAAGTGAAATAAGCCAGACCCAAAGAAACATAGGCTCCATGGTTTCCCTCATTTGTAATAACTAGTATTTGTCCAGGATAGCAGAGGATCACAATAGCTCAATAGCTATGTACATATGACCATATAAAATGATGCTAATTGAGAAAGGATTTATATTTGCTGAACGTATGTGCTTAAACGTTTTCTTATGTTTTCCCTAGAATAAAAAATATTGTCTTCCATATGTTACATATTAAAATAAAAAATAGTCAGGCTGGGAAGTTGACTCAATAGTAGATGCTTGCCTCACATACGTGAGACCATAGGTTTGATTCCTCAGCACCACATAAGCAGAAAAAAGCCAGAAATGGCACTGTGGCACAAGTGGTAGGGCACTAGCCTTGAGCTGAAGAGCTGAGGGACAGGGCCCAGGCTCAGAATTCAGACCCCTGCGACCGACAAAAAATAAATAAATAGAAATAAATAAACAAAATATAGTCAAATCTAAATTTATTTTCTCTTCCTTCAAGCTACAAAAAGTCACAATTATGCTTTATTTTATGATATTTTACCAGTTTAAACATATAAAATCAAAGGTGAACATGAGATTTACAAGCAGAAGTCAATTGGGTACATCAATATCAAATGTGAACAAAGGAATATTAAAGCTGATTAAAACTTTGCTTTTAGATCAGATAAAACTCTTATGAACAAGTAACAAAGCACAATTATGAATCAACTGATAGATGTATACAGACAGGTAGAACATTAGATTGTTTCTCCTGATGAGTCAATTCATGGACCAACAGCTGAGGCCATTGGGAAGAAAAAAAATTGAAGTATTTCTGTAAGACAAATCTTGCGATTAGTTTAGTAAATAAAACAAGGGAAATATTCAAGAGATATCCGAGCTTGTAAAAAGACTCTAAAATTACATTAGAGTTTGTAAAACAAGACTCCAGAGTTACATGATGATATATTTTTATTTGTTCTCAAGAGTATTTACTAATCTAAGAATCAAGGTGACATAGTTTTATTGAGATGAAACAACAGTAATTTGGGAACTGGGAAGTGAATGCATTCATGTTGCTTAAAATGTACTGTTTCACATGAATTATTATTGCTGATTCAGTTTACTAAAGAGTATCCAAAAATCAACGCACGTGGGAAAACAAATTAGACTTGCATTAAGATTTGAGGGATTCCAATACTGTTTCTCTAAAGCTGTAACCCCTTAGGCTTCACATTAAACGAAACACATAATCAGCTTTCAGTGTGCCATCATTAATCATAAACTCTAGGCAAATTCTGAGCTTGCAAAATTAGATCCTTTATTGTTGCTACATGTTAATGATTATTGTCATTTATTCCCCTTCGGGTTTAACATTTTCAGCAACTACAGAGCACAGATTGTAGAAAGCCCTTGCAGAAATGTAATCAGCCAATGTGTGCATGTTACATTCAAAACACAAGATAAAGGAAAGAACTAAATAACTTCCAAGTCTAGATAGTACAACAAACAAGTTGTAATGCTATAAATATAGACACAAAGCAGTCACAACATTGATTATCACTGGAATCCCAGTATGTGTGTATTATAAAATAACAAACAGTTAAGCACTTACTGTGGAAAAAGATATATCATAACTTCTATATTCCATTGATTAGGCACTAATGAACTACATGTTATAACACACACATATTCCTAATAATGAAAATGAGTTGAAAAGATTGTATGTAACATGGCTTGTTAGTCCCAGCTATTCCAGATGGCAGGAAGATAGCCAATTAGAGGCCAGGCTTTGCAAAATTAGTGAGACTCTGTCCCCCAAATAAAGTACAAATATAGGCTTGTGGCAAGGGACAAGTGGAAATATACCTACATCAAATATGAGAGGCATTGAGTGGTTTCATTTTCAGAATGGCAAAAAAAATTCATTTTGGAAAATAAGCTTCAGTATTTAAAAAATTACCTTTATTTTTTATCATCTATAAATCTATGTTAATCTATAAAACTTGTTTGTGTAGTCCTCTGCAAGGTAGAATCAGGATGATAATATCATCCAAGAAGAGCACCAGTAATTTATTCATAATAAAATACTGTTTTTACATGTTTAAATTTGCAAACTTTCCTACTTTTGGACTGAAGAAAATATATGGCATTGTAACCTACAACACTTTTGTCAGTACTGGAGCTGTTATTTAAGGTCTTCTGTTCTTTCTCCAGTCTTTTGTGCTCAAGGCTGGTGCTCTACCATTTATTCCTTTTGTTTGGCTTTTTGCTGGTTAATTGAAGATGGCTTCGTGCAGACATTTCTGATGGGATAGCATTAAAGCTTGATTCACTGGGTCTTAGCTTTCAGAATGTCAAGGATTACTGGCCTGAGTCACCAGCATCTGGTTTTAACTAACAATTGAGCAAGATTTGCTTTCTAACAAACAACCTGTCCTTTAATAAATTGAAAACAGGACTTCTGAGGATGTGTTATGTTTCTTCAAGTAGAGATAGCCTGTCTCTGCATTACTTACTCATGTAGCTAAAGCTTAGCTTCATCTTAGTTCTACTGAATCAAAATATCTGAAAATAGGGCCTGATAAAACAAGATGTATATCTACATGATTTTTCTATCTATCTATTTATCTATTATATATTATCTGTCTATCTATCTCTATCATCTATCTACCTATCTACACGTTATCCATATGATTTTTAGCAACACTAAACTTTAAGATTCAATGTGGAAAATAAAAGTTATTTCAATGGGCTAATACCTTCTATTTCTAGTCAACTGATTCTTGTCAATTACTTAGTTTGCTTTAATAAATTCACAACAAATGATCAATTAACAAATAGTGAATTTTTGCTCCAAGAAGAAATACAAGGTTAGGATTCTTGTCATTCTCTGTTCATACTTTGGTCAAAGAAAATACTATTGGCATCCTGTTAAAACAAGCTAATCTCACACTACTGGTAACCTTCTTCTACCCTTTTCCTACATAAACTTAACCGATGTTTTAAAGAACTGTCTGCAGCCTCTTGAGCTGCAGAAACTGCCAGACCTACAAGTTTAATATTTTTTCTCACAGTGTTGCCTTTTGGAATGTGTGATTCAGCTAGCATTAGTTGAGAAAGGTTTGACATTTTCCTGACCCTGGCTAAAGTGACTGTAAATTTCTTTAGCTTTCAGCCTCATAGCTATGCATTATAATCAGTGGTCATCTCATGAATCTACAAGCGTACCTATTTTTCTGTCTTTTCTATAGCTTTTTCATGCACGATCGAGATTATTTCAGCACTTTACCCAGTGGCCCCAGGGAAACTGATACATTTTCTTCTCCTTTTTGTGGATGTACTGTATTGTTGATTCATTAACATTGAACTTGTGGCCAACATCACTATGGTTCATGCTTGAATGAAGCTTATTTATAGCATGCATTGGACTTATAACTGCCTTTTTCTTCCTACAATCCTACATAGCATTATAGCACTATGCTTGCAAAGCTGTTTTAAACAAGGATATCACCAACACAAGGCACACACATGCAAAAAAACATGGTACCCAGTGGACCTTGAAAGGAATACATTTTTATAGGATGAAAGCTGCAGTAAGAAGGCAGTGATACATCTTATTTGACCTTGTCTGGGATGGGATGCATTGAAAAACTACAATTTTATGCTTCTCTACACATATTCATGAATGTCTGTCAAAATATGGAGAACATCGATTTGGGGTTTATAAATGCAATTTTAGGATCAAGTGTATATATTTGCATTATTATCAGGAAAGTAATATCTACAAGAAAACAATAAGAGCATGTTTACTACTAATAGCTTGCAACACAGCAAGGTGGACACTAAAAGGTACATATTTAGACAATGACAAATGAATGGTTATGTAATTGAGAGACAAACTGAAATCAGAGGTTAATTTTACCTTTGCTAACTTTTTTATTGCTATTGTAAAGGTAATGCATAGATGAGTTACATTTGCATAAGTCAGACAATGAAATCATTTTCTCTCATTTTTCCCTCTCATGACCTCCACCACAATTTTTATAGTTCATATTCAAAATAGTGTCTAGTGAGTATCACTTCTGCATTTATACAACCTTTGTCACACCATTTCTGTTTCCTCCTTGACTCCCCCCAAAACAGATAAAGTGACAAACAATAGGTATAGAAAACAAAAATAGCAAAAAAGAACAAGAAAACAAGACAAAGAAAAAATACTCTTATTTCCATTCCTTGGCACTTTTTCCAATAAGTATCATTTTATATGATGGTATGCACATAGTTATTGATCCTTTATGATCTTTTCATAAGAACATCCTCCTTTGGTCTCACTGTGTGAATGTCTAGACACTGGTAAAATTGATCATATCTAAGTGTATTTTTCTGTCTTTTATCATCCAGTGTGTTGGGAATGTGGCCAAAAGGAAATGGTACTTCACTGTTATTGGAAATGTAATCTTGTTCAATCACTCTGGAAAACAGTATGGACGTTCTTCAAAAGACTAAAGATAGAGCTTCCAGATGACCCAGCAATTCCACTTCTGAGCATTTATCCAATACAACACAAATAAGACCACACTAAAGTTATCAGCACAACTATGTTAGTTGCAGCAGTTTACCATAGCCAAGATTTGGAATCAACCCAGATGGCTCTGAGTGGATAAATGGGCACTAAAAATGTGGCATATATACACAAGGGAATTCTATCTCCCATCAGAAGGAATGATATTATACCATTCATAAGAAAATGGAAAGACTTGGAAAACATTTTATTAAATGAAGTAAACCAGACCCAAAGAAACATAGGTTGCATTGTTTCCATTTGTCATCAAGTAGAATGTGCTAACATTTATGTAAGTAAAACAATACAAGATGAAGATTATAGTCCATGTTTTTCACTCAACTTTATGCTTGTGAAACCCATTTATGTACATGATAAACCACAAAAATGTCTTTGTCTTCTTTGTTGTTGTATTACCTTGTATGGATACAGAATATTTTATAATTCTTTTTGCTGAGTAGAGATTAAGATTGTTTCGTATTTTGTTCTTCTTTTGGGTTAGTCCATAATTGGTTATAAAAAGATAAGTAATTACAAATCAATTTTGAATGTTAACAGACTGGTATTTTTAGCTATTACTGCAGTATAACAATCAAATTCTGATACTCACATATAAGCTCTACCTCCACACTGAAGAGAAGTAAGGAATTCTTGAGCAGGACAAATGCCTAAAGTACACAAATCTGTGACAGCAATTTGCCATAGTGTACTTAACACTAAAAAAAAAAAATGAAACCTTAATACACACGTTGCAACAGCACATAAGGCTATGGAACTTACCAGATTTTTCCCAAAAATTTTTATCTTGTAGAAAATTGTTCAGGTTGTGTGAAGGCCTCTGTAGGCTTATTAATGGATACGAAGAGGTAATGCAATAAAATAAATTACTCCTAATCTTCTCTACTGTAGAACAATTATGGAAGAAAACTTACTAGCTACACTTAACTGTATATTTGAAAATAACCACCAAATAGAAATTTTAACATTCCCAAATAAAAGAACTGATAAATATTTAAGTGTATGGATATTTCAGTTATCCTAATCTGGTGGCCATTAATCACTGTGGACATGATTCAATTGTCAAAATGTAGCAGGCCAAACCTATAAACAGTTATTGTATGCCATTATTGTTCTTATTGCCATTATTACTTTTACTATTATTATTTCTTTTCGTCAGTGCTGGATGCACTATGGTGCATGCCTGTAATCCTAGCTACTCAAGAGGCTGAGATTTGAGGGTTGTGATTGTAAGCCACACCATGTTTAATCTACAATTAAACAGTAGAAAACTAGAAGTGTGGGTGGCATGTTAGCCTTGAGAAAGAAAAAAATATTATCAATAGTAAGTGAGAGAATAGTCCCCAAGTTTCACCCTGAGTGTTATTACACCCACACAAGTTATTTTATAATCAAATATCTTTAAGAAAGAAAGACATCTAGGCTTAAAGTCTGTAGCTATTGTTCATATGCAGGGACAACTGTAGCTTAGTCATCTGACATGTTTGAAAATATGATCTGGGTGTAAGCAAGCTTAAGTGCTTTATTTTTATTTATTTACATATTTTTATAAATGCTAGTTCTTGAAGATTTTATGGAAAATATTTCTGTACTCATTTGTGGCATACAAATCATTTATTTGAAACAGTAATTATGTAACACATATTAAATTATTTTTTAAAAATCTCAGTCAAGGAAATTTTCTTATGGGTAGAGGTAAGTTTAATGAAAGTAGGGCTATCAGGGGGCAGAATATTCTTTTTTAACTTTTATTTTATTGTAAAGATGCTATACAGAGGTGTTACAGTTGCATGAGTAAGATGAATACATTTCTTGTTGAACATTTCTTCTTGAACATTGTTCCCCACCTCCTTTGTCTTTTTCCCTTTCCTCCCCCACTTTTCCCTCTCCACCCAGCCAAAATTGCAAAGATCATTTCCAACATAGTGTCTTATGAAAGAATTTACACCCAGTAAGTTTCAAAATTATATCAGTATAGTGTTATTGTTACATCATATTGTTTATATCATGTGTTTGTTTATGTGGGAAAGGTAGTGCTCTCTAAATATCTTGAACACCCAGAGTTCTGTGAAAACCTGTTTTGTGGTTCTGTCCAAGTCATCTGGCGGGGAGCCGGTGGCTCACGTCTGTAATCCTAGCCACACAGGAGACTGAGATCTGAGGATCACAGTTCAAAGCCAGCCCAGGGAAGGAAAGTTCATGAGACTCTTTTCTCCAATAGATCACCAGAAAACTGGAAGTGAGGCTGTACTGAAGTGGTTGAGTGCTCACCTTTAGGTGAAGAACTCAGGGCCAGAGTTCAAGTTCCATGACCAACAAAAAAGAAAGAGAGAGAGAAAGACAGAGACAGAGAGACAGAGAGAGAAAAGAAGGAAGAAAGAAAAAGAGAGAAAAGAAAAGAAAACCATCTGAATAGGGGATGGGATCACAGAACCATAACAAAAGTGCAAACATTGCATTGTTGGGAAATCATAAAGAAAAAGCAGCCAGCCTACTAGAGTGTTAGTAAGATAAAAAAAATACACAAAAGCCACAATATGTCTCTTGAGACAGTTAAAAAGATAGATAGAAATACCTAGGTATCATGACCTTGTTGTGACAAGATCACCAAGAAGGAAAAGCACAGGAACATTTTCATCTTTATATGTTCATTCCATAAATACAAGGTTTCTAGTAGGAATATCAGGTTGAAATACCTGGAAGCCTGGAAATATAAAGATCTCTAAGTGAAAGAAAAAATATTTTTAAGCCACCCTCCTGTTACTATGGATTTCATTTCCCACATAAGCTAAATTATCAGAGGACTGCTTAAGATAAGCTTTTTTACAAGTTCTTTTCATAAGGTGTAAATAATTTTGAGATAATGTATTTCTATTCCTTATGGTGACATAATTATTCTCTTTTCAATAAAGGGAAATCATTTTAAAACTTGGACATAAAACACAAATATTGAAGCATATAGAAAAAACAATTTTGAATTTAGTGTATGTTAAGATGCTTGTTGAATTTATTGTTAATTAGTGAATATATTACTGGTTGCAATTTTCATTACCATGTTATCTTTGTGCAACAGATTGAAAATTCGACCTCTATTTCATTTCTATATTTTCTACTTATTCTAGATGGTTTTTACTATACATAGTGTGGTATATTTTCCAACTCAATATAAAAAATAGAGCTGAATTTTAACAAACAACCTAATATAAACATTACCCATTCCACAAATTTTTATTCCTCACATGCTTCTGCTTATAAACTTAGAAAAATTGATTTTATATGAGTATGAAAATTATATATTAAAAATAAAATTAGATATAAATTATGTATTGTCTCAGGTACATAAACAGAATTAGAGCACTACAATTATAAGCATTTAATGGTTTTGAGGTGACTGGCTTTAGAAAAGCTCATTTTGGATTATTCTGATTTTAATATTATGTAGAAAAGACAGTTTTAATTTTTCATATTAATCAGTATATTCTTTGAACACCAACTATAATTTGAAGTTTTATAAAACTTGTTCTCTTTTATAGTTTTAAGTTTTTCTTACATTCTATATATGTCTGCATCTCCTAGTTTCTGACAAAAACAAGTAAAATCATTAGAAAGTTTATTCAAACGTCTTTCTAGCCTGAAGAAAAGCTGCAATCACCAGCATTCTAATAATAAAACTAGTATTGAAAAAGTTAGTTTTAGTTTTCTAGGAATATTTTGCAGACCTAAGATGTTTGGAGAGTTTTAATAAGGAGTCAAATTTTGGGTACTTGTGAAATTCTCAGCATACTGAAAGTTGTTTATAACTATCAATATTTTAAGTCCTTTACCTGATCCTGTGTAAAAAGAATGTAGACTCAGAATGAAATTTCTGATAGAATATTCTGTAGAATTTTTAAAGAGACTATCTCTCTTCCACTATGTATGTTTGTTGTAGTAATGTAGTTGTGAATCTTACTGGATTAATTTTTATTTAGAATTTAATATATGCTAAGTTATGAGCTGCTTTACTAAATTGGGTTTCATGTCTCACATTTCAAATAAGTGCAGAACACATCTATCTTAACA
Organism: Dipodomys ordii; assembly: GCF_000151885.1. Classification (NCBI taxonomy): domain Eukaryota; kingdom Metazoa; phylum Chordata; class Mammalia; order Rodentia; family Heteromyidae; genus Dipodomys; species Dipodomys ordii. Next base: position 33,290,913 of record NW_012267221.1, on the reverse strand, counting down.
TCTTTAAAGTTGACTTGTGGAGGAGAGGGGGAAAAAACAGTTGTTTAAGGATACAGGTGGACCTGATGCAACAACGAG